>NC_041398.2:156744350-156834350 GCF_900747795.2 Erpetoichthys calabaricus | reverse complement strand
AAGTACCTGCACTCATGAGTATGTCTGTATGCGTCAGTCGCTCAAATCCCCGCGGTTCACACCGGCGAAGTTCTGCTTTTAAATTTTTATTAAGAAGAAAAGAAAACCTTTTAAAATTGAGGTAAAATATACCAATAACAGTTTGTTAAGGATGTGTTTTTTTGTGAAGCTGCCTTCACTCGAGTGATCACTTCGAGCTTTAAGCCAGAGAAATCACCCCGTAAATGCACATGTTTAATTGCACATCTGTTAATATGTATGCTTACACAGTATTAAAAGACACTCAACAATTACAAAGTATTAAAAGACACTCAACAATTAACGTCATTTACCTTTGTTCCCGCGTTTGACTCGTGCTGTAAATCTCTTCCTTGTTTTCACTTCACGTGATTACGTAGGAGGTGTAATACGTGATGACGCGATACGTGACTCTGCCTCCTCCATTAGAGTATATGGACAAAAAACAGGTTCCAGTTATGACCATTACGCGTAGAATTTCTAAATGAAACCTACCTAACTTTTGTAAGTAAGCTGTAAGGAATGAGCCTGCCAAATTTCAGCCTTACACCTACACGGGAAGTTGGAGAATTAGTGATGAGTGAGTGAGTGAGTCAGTGAGGGCGTTGCCTTTTATTAATTAGTATAGATATATATACTAGCAAAATACCCGCGCTTCGCAGCGGAGAAGTAGTGTGTTAAAGAGGTTATGAAAAAAAAAGGAAACATTTTAAAAATAACGTAACATGATTGTCAATGTAATTGTGTTGTCATTGTTATAACTGTTGCTGTCTTTTTTATATATATATATATATATTATATATATAATATACACACACACATAAACATTTATATACATATACATATCTACATATACACATCTACATATATATACACACACACATAAACACACACATAAGACTTACTGACTGAAACGGGCTTTCATTGACAATCATGTTACGTTATTTTTAAAATGTTTCCTTTTTTTTTCATAACCTCTTTAACACAGTACTTCTCCGGTGCGAAGCGCGGGTATTTTGCTAGTATATATATATATATATATATACATATACACACATACATGCAGTTTTAATAACACAGAAATCAATATAAACATTAACATCATTATCATATGAGAATATGAAGTAATATATAAGAAGCACATTTCATATAAATATAAATTATTAAACAGTAAAATCTTCTTCTGTAATTTGCTACCGTGGCAATTTGTGTGTCTGTCCAGGATTTTAAATGACCTGTAGCTCGCAAACCGTTTCACCTATACACTTGAAATGTGGTACACATATAGTACGTCACGTCTTCTATCCGCTTTATGGGAGATGATAGTTTTACTCTTTTTATCTTTATTTTATTTTATTATAGAATCAACTCCTATCTGCGCACAGCAGGGCAGCCGTGGGCGGATGCGTATGGTGTATTCACTCCATGTTATCGTGCATTGCGCTGTCAGTGGTATTTTGATAAAAGAATTTGAACAACATATAAGAAGCGTATAAATTATTAAACAGTAAAACATTAACATTTAAGAAGTAAAGTTACATTAAGTACTACTGCAGTGCCTTCGGGTATACCTCATTTTTTGTTTGCCCATTACATGCTTAAATGTATACATTTTTTGGTGCACCTACCCGAGAACACGCGACATATAACCGAGCGTGGGAGAAGCATGGATTTTAAACACGCGTTGAGTTGATCTGCTGGTCTCCCTCGTGGAATAACTGGTAATGTTTGACTAAAATCTACAGCGAGTAAAACGACATTACCTCCTATTTTTTTTTTTACGATCTCTGAGATCTTCCTTTTTTCGGTTCAAGGCTTCATAAGCTCTTTTATGTTGTATGGTGTACTTATCCCAAACCATCATCTTTGAATGTTGCAAGACTTTCGCCTTGTATGTAGATCGGGGTAATTACATTCATTGCATTCCTAGTCTGAATCACAATGTGATTGTATGGGTGGTTACCTGGCACTGTAGGGTTGCCACCCGTCCTTTAAAATACGGAATGGTGCCGCGTTTGAGAATGAAATTGCGCGTCCCGTTTTGAATCAATACTGGACGGGATTTATCCCGTATTTTTTTTATAATTTTTTTTTTAAAGCAGCGTCTCATGCAAATCATCCCACACGCATTTTATGAAGATGCCTCCTTTCCTACTTTTGATTGGGTAATACTTGATGTCATCGTTAGTTTGATTGGTGTTTTTAACTGTCCAGTGAGGAGGGCGTGTCTTTTAAGTACAGTCTGCAAAGTGTTGGCACTGAGATGTGGCGTCAGCGCCATAGTTGAAGCCCCTAACGTTGCGGTCAGCAAGTCGGCTAACATCCGCCATGTGCCGTCTTTCAGTTGCAAGAAGCAGATCATAGAATGGTTGAAACTGTTGCCCCTAACATTGCGCCACGACGTGTGGTTCGTTTATACCTCGTGTCTTCTCATTAAAGTTTTATCTCGCGAATATGTTATTGCAATCCGCAGCGGGAGCGTTTCTATAAACTTAATTTAAACTTACGTTTTACACCGTGCTTTGTTTCCCTTATGAACATGCTTGTATGCTTAAGTCGCTCCGTTCTCAATTGTTTAATTAATTTTTTGCTGTTCGCTGTTTGCGGCTCTTCCTCCATTTCCCCCTACTTCGTTCTTTTATCTCGCGAATATGTTATTGCAATCCTTAACGGGAGCGTTTCAATTAAATGATTGAAAATAGTTTTGCATTTACCTTTTTAGTAAAAGGCGAGCTTTTAAGCCTGAGAAATCACCCCGTACATGCACACGTTTAATTGCACATGTGTTAATATGTATGGTTACAAAGTATTAAAAGACAGTGAACAACGTCAGTTACCTTTGTTCCCGCGTTTGATAAAAGCTGAGCTTTTAAGCCTGAGAAATCACCCCGTAAATGCACACGTTTAATTGCACATGTGTTAATATGTATGCTTACACAGTATTAAAAGACAGTCAAAAATTAACGTCATTTACCTTCGTTCCCGCGTGTGACTCGTGCTGTAAATCTCTTCCTTGTTTTTAGTTCACGTGATTACGTAGGAGGCGTGATGACGCGATACGTGACTCCGCCTCCTCCATTACAGTGTATGGACAAAAAATATGTTCCAGTTATGACCATTACGCTTTGAATTTCGAAATGAAACCTGCCTAACTTTTGTAAGTAAGCTGTAAGGAATGAGCCTGCCAAATTTCAGCCTTCCACCTACACGGGAAGTTGGAGAATTAGTGATGAGTCAGTCAGTGAGTGAGTGAGTCAGTCAGTCAGTCAGTCAGTGAGGGCTTTGCCTTTTATTATTATAGATATATATGTGTGTGTGTGTGTATATATATATATATATATATGTGTGTGTATATATGTGTGTGTGTATATATATATATATATGTGTATATGTGTGTGTGTATATATATATATATATATATATATATATTTATGTATGTGTATATATGTGTATATATATATATATATATATATATGTGTGTGTGTGTGTGTGTGTGTGTGTGTGTATATACAGTATATGTATAAGTAAATGTGTGTGGTATATGTAGTCTTTAGGAAGACTAAATTTAGTATTTTATAAATCCAGATATGAAAATTAGAGACTTTGAATGACTGAACTTTTTTTTTTTGGCACACCTCCCAAGATAGACACTGTCTACTCAAAGGAGACACTGGGTATTCTGCAAAAGGAGCTCAGATTTAGGGTAGTCTTATCTGTTCATCTCAGTTTTCTTAATATCATAACTTCCATCAGGAAAAATTGATTCACACTGAAATGAACGATACACTTTTACCTTTGTTGTTATTTTAGTGGATTTTTAGTGGATATTAAGGATTAGTGGCTAGGTTTGTAGGGGTTCTTCTTAGTACTTCTTGTAGTTTAACCTGGCTAGTTGATTTTTAAGTTAAATAACATTTATTGTAAATTGTATACTGCATAAGGCAGCATTTGCACATTCTCCTCATGTCACCGTGGGTTTCCTCCCATGATGATAAGACACACCCCTGCGGGCTTTTGAAAAAGCGTCCTGTATCTTGACTGTCTGTGAACGATTTAAAAGAAATTCCTGAATCCATAATTTGATAAATGGGTTTACATTCATAATATTCAGTTTCCCATTCAGTATATGAGGCTGTATGCTGAAGAAAAATTCAAAACCAAGTGCTCTGACATATTAATTATTTACAAATTAATTATTTTATATGTAAATACACAATTCAATTGATGAAACCCTTTGTCAAGATGAAAAACAAACAATTATGAAACACAAATCAAATCAAACAAGCATCCTAAAACAAAGTCCCATTATTAAACTTTAACCAAGATAAACAATTCTAGGAATGTCACCTAAGCATTTCAGTCCATTAGTTCAGTATTTCAGTCTGTATAACAATGTCTGTTTAATCCCTCCTTTTGGCTTGCCTCCATTCAGTTCAAAATATGAAACTACCATAATTATTATCTACCTATCATATAGTTAACACTATCATTTCCTCCCACAGTCCTAAGACATGCAGATTAGATTAAATGGTATTGCATTGAATGTGTGAGTCTGTGTATTCACTTTCTGATAGATTGCATTGATTTTCAGGTGTTGTAGGTTCCAGCTGCCTCACAGCCCTGCTGTAAATGAGTAGGTTATGAAAGTGAATGGATGTATATTGCATCACCTCATGTTATTTTCAGCAGTGTGAAGCCTTAAATAAAAGTATATTTTGAAGTGTTTCCATTGCAATGTTTTGCTTTATATGAAAACATTGAATGAATATAAAATACCTAAATACAGTACTACTTTTTTTTTTTTTAATTCTACTTCTTTTTTTGAAGAATTCATCTTATTGATGAATATAATACAGACATGGACATTTTCATTTTCCTGTTATCTACGAAAGCTGGAGGGCTTGGAATAAATCTCACTTCTGCAAATGTTGTTATTCTTCATGATATTGATTCTAATCCTTATAACGACAAACAAGCTGAAGACCGGTGCCATAGAGTTGGACAAACAAAGTAAGTACAGTATTTCACCTAGAAAAGTATTATTGAATGGTATTGGGTAAGGTAGGTCATTTTACAACAATAAAAGGCATACGTACACATTTTAAATTAATTCACATTCACAAAAAGCACAAACATGAAAAAGATATGTACATTTTTAATCATATTTTCTTTATTGTAATTAGGTGTTAGGTCAGAACGTTGCAGTTTGCTTTGCATTTAAACTAAATTATTGAAAGGGGGGTACATATTGTGTGAATGTGCTTGCTTTGATAGCAAGGCAAGGATCTTTTTATTACCTGAAAGCAATGTCAGGATTATATCTCGGAACATCTCGCAATGAGATTTAGAGAGAAGACATTTCACACTTAAGGACTACAGTTATTAAAAGTCTCACCACTCCTCAGTCACTGGAACTGACACCTTAAGTGCATGCATGAAAATAATTGGAAGGTTTTTAAATGAGTTTTCACACTGATTCCATTTTTGCAGTAATTTGATGTAAAAAATGCCTGAATAAGAACAAGAGCACCATGCAAAATTGAGCAATCAAACACAGTAGACAACTCAGTTATAATGTGCCCCCTTCAGAAATTCATAGCAAGTTAATGAACTACTTCAGTTCACTTCAAGTTTAGATGACACAATGCCTTTACATTCTACCCTGGTGATGGCACCTATTGATGCGTTGATATCCTATTCTTACTTCAGTGTTTCAGTATTTAGAAATTGGGTTAATTTTATGTAATTTGAAATGTGTTTATACACTATTGTTTTGAACATACTAAGTGTCAGGGTGCCAGTGGATTACACTGATGCATACAAAACTCAAGGCATAATGTGAGGCTTGATTTATACCAATGTTTCTTAACACTAGAATTACCAAAGCCTACAAAAAACTCGTAATCCCGGCATACCTTAAATTCGTTCGCACCTCACCATCAGCGTCTTTTGTGTTGTAAATGTGCCGATCAACACAAGCGCACATGAAATGCATGTATTCCAAACAACGAGATATTATTTATCCTATACAACTCCCGGCAACTTACACGCAGTTAAACAGACTTGAGCTAAGAGAACTTTCTGCCCTTTCTGCGTTGGTGGGGTGATGGGATAGCAGGCTGCTTGTGTTGATAGACATATTTACAACACAAAGGATGCTGGTGGAGATGTGCAAAGGAATTTAAGGAGTTTACAAGTTTTTTCATAGGTTTCAGGGACTCTAGTGTTAAAAAGAAATTTTTATTCACTGCAGGCTTAATTAAATGAATAAAGCATTGCTTCATGGAGTTCATCTTGAAATTATCTTGTTTCCTGTAAAATAAGCAAACATCTCTTTTTCAGAACAGCCTTTTTATTTAAACACTTTACTTTGGAAGTGCAGTAATTAGGGATTTGAAGATGGATTATTACCAAAAGTATCATAATTTTTTCATGCTCATTTATATCAATATTCAGATTTTCCAAATTAAAAGTTGCCACTATCTTTCTAGTGATAGATAGATAGATACTTTATTAATCCCAAGGGGAAATTCACATGCTCCAGCAGCAGCATACTGATACAAAAAACAATATTAAATTAAAGATTGATAATAATGCAGGTAAAAAACAGACAGTAACTTTGTATAATGCTAACGTTTACCTCTCCAGGTGGAATTGAAGAGTTGCATAGTTTGGGGGAGGAACGCTCTTTTCAGTCTGTCAGTGGAGCAGGACAGTGACAGCAGTCTGTCGCTGAAGCTGCTCTTCTGTCTGGAGATGACACTGTTTAGTGGATGCAGTGGATTCTCCATAATTGATAGGAGCCTACTGAGCGCCCATCGCTCGGCCACAGATGTTAAACTGTCTAGCTCCATGCCAACAATAGAGCCTGCCTTCCTCACCAGTTTGTCCAGGTGTGGGGCGTCTTTCTTCTTAATGCTGCCTCCCCAGCACACCACCGCGTAGAACAGGGCGCTCGCCACAACTGTCTGATAGAACATCTGCAGCATCTTGTTGCAGATGTTGAATGACGCCAGTCTTCTAAGGAAGTATAACCGGCTCTGTCCTTTCTTACACAGAGCATCAGTATTGGCAGTCCAGTCTAATTTATCATCCAGCTGCACTCCCAGGTATTTATAGGTCTGCACCATCTGCACACAGTCACCTCTGATGATCACGGGGTCCATGAGGGGTCTGGGCCTCCTAAAATCCACCACCAGCTCCTTGGTTTTGCTGGTGTTCAGGTGTAGGTGGTTTGAGTTGCACCATTTAACAAAGTCCTTGATTAGGTTCCTATACTCCTCCTGCCCACTTCTGATGCAGCCCACGATAGCAGTGTCGTCAGCAAACATTTGCACGTGGCAGGACTCCGAGTAGTACTGGAAGTCCGATGTATATAGGCTGAACAGGACCGGAGAAAGTACAGTCCCCTGTGGCGCTCCTGTGTTGCTGACCACAATGTAGACGTGCAGTTCCCAAGATGCACATTCTGAGGTCTGTCTTTAAGATAGTCCACGATCCATGCCACCAGGTATGAATCTACTCCCATCTCTGTCAGCTTGTCCCTAAGGAGCAGAGGTTGGATTGTGTTGAAGGAGCTGGAGAAGTCTAGAAACATAATTCTTACAGCGCCACTGCCTCTGTCCAAGTGGGAGAGGGATCGGTGTAGCATATAGATGATGGCATCCTCCGCTCCCACCTTCGCCTGATATGCAAACTGCAGAGGGTCGAGGGCGTGAACCTGTGGCCTCAGGTGGTGAAGCAGCAGCCTCTCCATGGTCTTCATCACATGTGATGTCAGAGCAACAGGCCCGGAAGTCATTCAGCTCACTTGGACGTGATACCTTAGGGACTGGGGGTGATGCAAGATGTTTTCCAAAGCCTCGGGACTCTCCCTGTTCCAGGCTCAGGTTGAAGATGCACTGTAGAGGACCCCCCAGCTTCGATGCACAGACCTTCAGCAGTCGTGGCAATATTCCATCTGGACCCGCTGCTTTGCTGGCACGAAGTCTCCTCAGCTCTCTGCTCACCTGCGCTGTTGTAATTATGGGTGGGGATGTCTCTCCTATGCTGGTATCAGCAGAAGGATTTGTGGAGGGTGCAGTACTCCGAGGTGAGAGTGAGAGTGGGTTAGGGTGGTCAAACCTGTTAAAGAAGTTGTTCATTTGGTTTGCTCTCTTCACGTCTCTCTCGATGGTGGCACCCCGCTTCGAGCTGCAGCCAGTGATGATCTTCATCCCATCCCACACTTCTTTAATGCTGTTATTCTGCAACTTCTGCTCCAGCTTTCTCCTGTACTGCTCTTTCGCCGCCCTGAGCTGGACTCGGAGTTCCTTCTGCACGCACTTGAGCTCATGCTGATCACCGCCTTTAAAAGCCCTTTTCTTCTGGTTCAAAAGGCCCTTGATGTCACTTGTAATCCGTGGCTTGTTGTTAGCATAGCAGCGTACAGTTCTTACTGGAACTACAATGTCCATACAGAAGTTGATGTAGTCAGTAGTGCAGTCAACAACCTCCTGAATGTTCTCACTATGTGATCCCTGCAGGATATCCCAGTCTGTAGTTCCAAAGCATTCTCTCAGAGCCTTCTGCCTCAGGGGACCACTTCCTGAATGAGCGTGTGGTTGTAGATAGGACCCTCACTGTTGGTTTGTAGTGAGGCTGAAGCTGAACCAGGTTATGATCTGCTTTCCAAGGTGCAGGCAGCGGAGTGGCGCTGTATGCGTCTTTCACGTTTGCATACAGTAAATCAATAGTCTTATTTCCCCGGGTGTTACAGTCCACATACTGGGAGAAGGCAGGTAATGTTTTGTCCAGCGTCACATGGTTAAAGTCTCCAGCGATTAGCACAAGCGCCTCAGGGTGCTGTGTTTGTAACTTAGCAAGAGCAGAATGGATGATGTCATTCGCTGTCTCCATGTCCGCCCGAGGAGGGATGTAAACGATAACAACAATGACGTGTCCAAACTCTCTGGGCAAGTAATAGGGACGCAAACTTACGGCCAACAGTTTGATGTCCCTGCAGCAAGTGGAGACTTTGACGTTAACATGTCCAGAGTTACACCACCGTGTATTAACATAGAGAGCGAGTCCTCCTCCTTTGTGCTTCCTGCAGGGACTTGCATCTCTGTCAGCTCTAACTGTGCTAAACCCGGGTAGCTCCACGTTAGCATCTGGGATGGTGGTAGTTAGCCACGTTTCGCAAAAGCACAACAAACTGCATTCTCTGTAGGTTTGACATTTTTCACCAGCGCAGCCAGTTCATCGATCTTATTTGAGATTGAGTTCACATTTCCTAGAATCACAGAAGGCACCGAAGGCTTAAAATGCCACTTTCTCGCAAGCCGTTTCATTTTTAGCTTAGTGCTGGCTCTGCTGCCACGATACCGCCTTCTTACCTCGTCGGGTAAATAGGGAACCACACCGGCACTGGCATTTGTTCATAGCGCTCGAAGTTGAGTACTTGAATAAACGAGTCTCGGCATGCAACAATCCATGCTCATGTTGTAAAAGTAAGTGTGTCCAGGGAACGAATCCACATAAAATAAAGTGATAGGAGTGATCAATAAAAAAAAAGAAAAAGAAAAGTAGAAAAATAAAGTCGTACATGGAGCTGCTGAAAAGGCTGCCACTCTCTGCGGCGCCTGAGTCATCTATATTTGATTGTAGTGTTGAAAATTTTTATTTTCCCCTAGCCAGAGACATTTGGTTTTAATAGCCAGCTAAGTTAATCCTTAACACTAGAATTACCAGAGCCTACGAAAAAACTCATAGATCTAGCCCACGTTAAATCCCATCGCATCTCGCCGTCAGCGTCTTTTGTCCTGTAAATGTGCCGATAAAGACAAGCAGCAAGCAGCCTGCTATTCCATCCCCCCCACCACCGCAGAACGTGCACAAATTCTCCCAGCTCATGCCTTGATTATCTGGGAGTGAAGTGCTGGAATTTTAGAATGGAAATAATAGATCATTATTTGGAACACATGCATTTCATGTGTGTTCCGTTTCTACAATAATTTGTGTAAACATATTGTTAAAACAGAAATGTTTTTCATATTTTAGTAGTAAATGACAAAATGTTGGCATAATCTATATAATGTGTGAGGCCTGAAGTCCAAAGTTCAAATAAACACTTTCACAGAAGGTTCAAGGATAAGACAACAGTTTCCGTGGCGTAGCGGTAAGATTTGCTGACTTGTAATGAAGAGTCCCCGTTTCGATACCGACTGACTCCTATATTTGCCGTTTTCAGTAGTGAGCTGCTCTTATTGTTAATATTATACAGTACACACATACATTTGGTTTGCATCTGTAACAGACAGTGTACATTTATAGTACTTGTAAAAGTTTTTTTTTACTTTTATTCCCTCAGTCATGATCACGATAACGATACATACTACCGCCCTAGGGATCTGACGCTGTTAGTTCTTATTTGAAACTGGGAATAACTGTAGATGTGAGTAGTGTTTTGAGGCAATGGAACTGATCTGGAGGGATAAAAGCTGACACACAAACGCTGGTGAATCTGCCTTATTCGTATCTCACTGTCACTTGATTTTTTTTTTTTATTCAGTTTTATTGAGTGTTTCCTGCTTACGCTGAATTAGTATGCACCTTATGGTCTATGATGTCCAAAAAAAACAAAACAAAACAGAGACATAGGTATATATGATATTTGGAATTATTCATTTTATTTCCTGTATAGTACATTTCGGAAAACATTGTGGCACAGATGCAACATTATTCATATTATTCATGTTCATTCGCATAACATCTTCCGGTTGTAATCAGTGACCGCGTGTTTTTTTTTTTACCCCCAATCTTGCCAGTCTCTTCGTTGCTGTATGGTGTTGTTTCTTTTGTACTCCAGGACATGCAGAGGAAAGAATAGTACAGAGAGGTCAGTTCAGCGCTATATGCAATCATCAAATTCAAATCTTAACAGTTCACACACATGCATGGGCTGTCCTACCTACATTTATTGCCTCAAAACACCACTCACATCTACAGTTATTCCCAGTTTCAAATAAAAATTAACAGCGTCAGATCCCTAGGGCGATAGTATATATCGTGATCGTGACTGAGAGAATAAAAGTGAAAAAAAAAAACAAAGGTAACTTTTACAAGTACTATAAATGTACACCGTCTGTTACAGAAGCAAACCAAATGTATGTGTGTGCTGTATAATATTAACAATAAGAGCAGATCACTACTGAAAACGGCAAATATAGGAAGCAGTCGGGATCGAACCGGGGACTCTTGATTACAAGTCAGCAAATCTTACCGCTACGCCACAGAAGCTGTTGTCTTATCCTTGAACCTTTTCTGAAAGTGTTTATTTGATCTTTGGACTTCAGACCTCACACATTATATAGATTATGCCAACATTTTGTCATTTACTACTAAAATATGGAAAACATTTCTGTTTTAACAATGTGTTTACACAAATTATTGTAGAAACGGAACACACATGAAATGCATGTGTTCCAAATAACGATCTATTATTTCCACTCTAAAACTCCAGCACTTCACTCCCAGATAATCCAGGCATGAGCTGGGAGAACTTTGTGCACATTCTGCGATAGTGGGGAGATGGAATAGCAGGCTGCTTGCTTGCTTGTCTTTATTGGCACATTTACAGGACAAAAGACGCTGACGGAGAGGTGCGATGGGATTTAAGGTTGGCCAGATCTACGAGTTTTTTCATAGGCTCTGGTAATTCTAGTGTTAAGTAGTCAAGATTCTTAACTACTGTATGTGTAATTATTCTGGGCATATACTGAGTTAGTATGCATATTTCACATCTTCCATTTTTAAAAAAACATGTATATTATGTTTTAGGACTGTTCAAGTAATGAAGTTGATAAGCAAAGGAACCATTGAAAACTGTATGCTGAAAATCAGTCAGAAAAAGTTGAAACTTGAACAAGACATGACTGCAGCTGAAGAGGGTAACTACTATTAAATTAAAATACTATTTCAAATATGATAAATGAATGGATCGTCAAAATCAACAATAACAAAAATTACTGTCAGGGTTGGCTGCTACTGCAATTAAATACTCCTCCCTTTCTAAACAAGCAGAAGGGAAGTTTTTTACTTTCATTCATGCATTATAGGTCAACATTCTCTAACTTTGAGATTCCTGATGCGGCTATAACAAGAGCAAAGTAAAATGAGTGTGACAAATACAATCTTGAATAGATACCAGCAATTATTTCTTTTCTAAACCTGCATATTCTCTGAATGAAACCTGTGGACTAACAGACATGATGTTTCTCTATTTGTGCCATTTCTGTGCTTCACTGGTACCTCTCTTGGATCAGTGCCCTTCTACCAACTCTGTGTATCAGTAGTCACCCTTGGACTAGGTCATAGGTATTTTTTGACTAGTGAGAGTTTGTTTTCTAAAGTATAGGCTTTGCCATTACAAAAGATACATGTCTTAATATTATGTTATACTAAAAGTACAAAAGCAAATCACACCAAACAATTGTTTAAAAGTCACTTTGCAACTCTAAATTAGCCCCAGTATATGTGATTAACTTTGGATGTGCATGCGCACATGTACTGTATGTGCATGTCCTGTGATGGCATTCTGCCTTGAACATTGTTATAAGTATAGGCACTTGTCTCTGAATTAGATTGAGTAGGATTGAGAATTTATGTGTGTAATGAAAATATTGCTTTCTTACTGTCTTATAACAGTATTTTCTAGCTTAAATAACGTTTTAGATGATTTCTAATGCAGTTAATATCACCATTGTATCTTGTTGATTTTTACAGGTGAGGAAGGATCAATTCCTGAGGATATGGCTACTTTACTAAAAGCAAGCCTGGGCCTTTAAATGTGTTTCTGTTTTTTATAGTGTGGACTCAATCAGTTATACTTGAATCTCTTTTGTACAGTATGACTGTTAAACATTTTTCTTTAATTATACTTGTAGATTGTGTCAGTTGTGCCCTCTAATATGTTGTTGTGATTAATTTTGTTTATTGGTTTACAAACCTTTGCTATGTACTTCTATTTAGATGTTTGTTTCTTAGCATTGTTAATTTCTTTTAGTAATGCTAGTTGAATATGCATTGGAATAAAGTGTTTTGTGCAGCTAGGATCTGATAGAGGATATGTGTTTACACCTGAATTATCTATTTACTTGGACTGTTACATTTTAGTATTTCCAAATTTACATTTTTTATAAATTCAGTGTAGCTGCATGTTTTCCAGGGTCCCAAAATCGAGCAGCTACTGGATTGGTAAGGTGGGATCCAGTATGAGTCAAACACGTAACAAAAATAAAAAAAAAATCCACTCCCATAATCAAAAGCAATAATTGTATAATTACATATTCTAGGGTGTCTTCTTTCAAGTAAGTCATATGTTTGTATGTTGTCAGCTCTCTTTCATTATTAAAATATGTGATTTGTCCACATATATGCAGAGGCCAGCAGTGCATCACAACTGAGTGACTCTGCATTTATCAAAGATCTTACCTACATTAAGCAACATGCAGTAAAATGCTCATTAGCATGGCTGAATTTCAGCCTATTCTAATGATGTATCGCTGTCTATGATTGGGCATTCATATTGCATGTCATAGCTGTGCATAAAAACTGGAAATTAATAGGGTCTACAGCAGGTCATCATTATGTATCATTATGCATAAAGCTTGAGTTAAATTCTGTTCACAGTTTTTGATTTATAAGTACTGCATTTTAACTCTGAAGTGTTATTGCATACAGTTTCACAGTTCAAGCGTCATAGGTTCAATTACCATACCCAGATGTTTCTTACTGCACAATTAAGAACTGTTGTGCTGTTCTTGTATATCTTGAAGTTTCATGTGAATTTCCACCCTTTAGTCAAATGTTACTCTATCATGCTGCTCACATTGCTGTATCTTGAACACATCAGCGAAAAATACAGAGTAAATTGAAGATCTATCAGAAGAAATTAAGTTGTTGTCCCTTTTAGATTATGATGTGAATGAAACTATGTTTGAAAACATCAAAGAACTGGTGCAATGAACTAGGCTACACGCCAGTTCAAGTGAAAGTTTCCTGCCAATGTTTGCCCATCCTTTGTCATTCCAGTTGAGTCAATAGAACACTTTTTTATGTGGTTTAAAAGTATGACAGATTGCAGATCTGTGTGGTGTATCAGAGAAGACAAGCACAAGGTGAATGAGCCAGTGTGAAGTTCAGTACGTTGCACCTGTATCAGTTTAGACACTTGGACACAAAAAAACCCAAAGTAGCACCAACTAATATTTTGAACTAAACATTTGACCCTTGTTTTACGAGTCTAGATGCAGTCAGGTCACATTTGTAGCTACTTTTACAAACAACTTTGCAGTTGTGATCAGTGGCAAACATGATGCTTTCAATTCACCTATATAAACAATAGGCACGTCTGTTCATGTTTGTAGGTGAAGCACTAAATATCAGTTAAAAAATCAAATATTAAATTGGAGCAAAACTGCTAAGCAGGTTTTGCAAATAAGCATATTTCCAACTTTCCAAGATATGCAGGTGCACACAGATACTGAGTAAAAACAAAAAGTTAATCAGTATAATTGCACAAGAAAAAAATGTGACGTGTTGTATTAGTTTTTAGCACCCTTAAAGTAATTTGTCAGAGTGAATTCTTAGGTGTACGTAGTGCCCTGGATGGGTTGCATTAGCAATGGTCTTTGCGGCACATTCCTTACCCTGGACTCATACATGGTTTGAAAAGGTGTTTTTCTACAGCCTACGGTTTTTCACAAGCTCTAATGATATGCCACAGATTGACCTTAGCCTGGGCAGAGGCAGCACCAAACCAAACAATTACAAGATGAGGTCAATGATGGCTGTGTAGAACTAGAACTGGACCAGTGTTGCTTCAGAAGTAGAGGAAGAATATCCACTGATGGCCTTTCTTGATAATACAGTACATGGAATGTTTTCATCTCAGTTAAGGAGTTGTGACAACAGCACAGTGCCCAGAAACATAAAACTCTGCTTTCCTGATAGCTAAGCCATTTAGAAGAAGTGATAACTGAGCAGATGTCTATTACCTGAATTCTATGATAACCTGTGTTTTTTGAGTGTCTTCTTTTAAATTATTATTGCTCCACCACACTCAGATGTTCAGTCTCTTGTCTGTATATGGACTCATAATTGTTTGAAATGAAGCATACTAGTGTGGTGTCAGCCACAGATTTCAGAAGTTTGACAGATGAATCATCAGAAGTACAGTCATTTCTATATATGTTGAGTGAAGTCGTGGGTGGAGTAAAGACACAGCCCAGCATGCAGCAGGTGTGCTAGTATGACATTCTAGTATCTTTGACACTAGCATGTCATTTTAAATACACAAAACTATCCAAAATGTTTTTCACTCTCAATGTTGAAAGATTATGACATTTTCTAAATATGTAGGATACTGAGAAATTACTGTAATTCATGCATTTATTTCTGGTAGGATTAACTACTGCAGTGTGCTATTCATTGTGCTGTTCTAATCATTCTTTATACTGCTGCAAGAATTATTACATGAATCAAAAAATACTAAAGTATATCAGTAGTTCTCAAATCCTTACTCTCCTCCCAGTTAAGCTTAGGACTGATTTTTTTAAATCCTCCTTTCAACATATAGTAGCCAAGTGCCAGCTTTCTTATCTGAACTTACCATTGCTTACAAACCAGAGCACATTTTGAGATCTCAAGATGCCAGCCTACTTAAGATTCCAAGGATTAATAAAATAACAGTGGGATATCAAGCTTTTAGTTACAGGGTTCTGAAGCTGTGCAATGGTCTGCCTGCTAACGCAAGAGATGTCTCTTCAGTTTAAGCTTTTAATTCCAAGCTGACGACTTACTACTTTTGTGTAGTATATCCTGCCTAGAGCTGCTGATTAGCTGTATATACTGCTTTTCTGTTTGTTAGTCTTTTTCACAGAAGTCATACAGTATTTATAAACCGTTAATAACCATACTTCATTCTGTTTCTCTTCTCTGTATCTGGATGTGCCACTTGTCTACTGCCAGGTTGTTCTCCTGCGTCTTTCACTCTGCTTCACACAGCATCCTTTCTTGCATTTTATCTTCTGTGTCAGTACAGCTCAGTATATGTGCAGTGTGGTAAGTTGCATTAGGGGTCTGAAATGGTGCAAGATTCTTTTTAAAACTGGGGATGCGCAGACCCTTTGAGTGTAGGCGTAAGAGAAAAGCAGTGCGGTCTTTGGGATCTTGATGAGGGAAATTACTAATTATACTTAACACACACAAGAGCAGGACCAGATAATATTTATCCTCGCGCTCTTAACACTAGAATTACCAGAGCCAACGAAAAAACACATAAATCCATCCATCCATCCATTGTCCAACCCGCTGAATCCGAACACATGGTCACGGGGGTCTGCTGGAGCCAATCCCAGCCAACACAGGGCACGAATCAATCCCGGGCAGGGTGCCAACCCACCGCAGGACACACACAAACACACCCACACACCAAGCACACACTAGGGCCAATTTAGAATCGCCAATCCACCTAACCAGCATGTCTTTGGACTGTGGGAGGAAACCCACGCAGACACGGGGAGAACATGCAAACTCCACGCAGAGAGGACCCAGGAAGCGAACCCAGGTCCCCAGGTCTCCCAACTGCGAGGCAGCAGCGCTACCCACTGCGCCACCGTGCCGCCCCACATAAATCCACCCCCACCTTAAATCCCTTTGCACCTCTCCATCAGCCTCTTTTTGTCTTGTAAATGTGTCTATAAGTCCAAGCAGCCTGCTATACCATCCCCCCACCGCCTCAGAACAGGCAAGCAGTTCTTTGAGTTCCTGCCTTGATTGATGATCTGGGAGTGAGCTACCTAGAATTGTAAGGGGAAATAATTTGATGTGTGTTTTGTGTCTACAACAATCTATGTAAACACATCATTAAAACAAACGTTTTTAATGTTTTAGTAATAAATGACAAAATGTAGACATGAATTGTGTAATGTGTGAAGGCTGATGGCCAAATATCAAATAAACATTTTCACAAAATGTGCAAGTACAATACGACAGCTTCCGTGATGTAGCGGTTAGATCTGCCGACTTATAAACCGTGAGTTTGAATCCATCTCCCCTGCAAATTTTCCGTTTTTGAGTAGTGAGCTACTCTTATTATTAATATTATACATTAAAAACATGCATTTGATATGTGTCTGTAACAGCCGGTGTAAATTAATAGAACTTGTAAAAGTAAGCGGTTTTTTTTTTTTCACTTTTATCCTCTTAGTCACGTTCAAGATACAACATCCCCCCCAGAGATCTGATGTGATTACTCGTTATCTAAAACTGGGAATAACTGTAGATGTGAGTGGTATTTTGAGACAATGGAACTGGAAATTCTCTGATCTGGAGGGATAAAAGCTGACACACAAACGCTGGTGAATCTGCCTGCTTCGTATCTCACCGTCACTTGAATTTTTTTTTTTTCCAGTTTTATTGAGTGTTCCTGCTCATACTGAATTAGTATGCACCTTATGGTCCATGATGTCAAAACCACACTGACAAAAAAACAGACATAGGTATATATGATATTTAGAATAACTCATTTTATGACCTGTATAGTACATTTCGTAAAACAGTGTGGCACTGATGCAACATTATTCATATTCATTTGCATGCATTCTTGTGCTTGTAATCCGTGGCCGCGGTTTTTTTTTTTGTTTGTTTGTTTTTTCGATCTTGCCCATACAGTTTCCGCATTTTGGTGCATGGTACTGTTTTTTTGTACTCCAGGACATGCAGAGGAAAGAATAGTACAAAGAGGTCAGTTCCGCGCTATATGCAATCATCAGATTAAAATGTTAACAGTTCCCACACACCCCAAGGACCGCCCTTTCTACATTTATGACGTGTACCTGTTGCAACATATATACTTCTCTCTGTGCTGTGGTTACTATTACACTGAAGGGGCTGGGGAAATGGTGGTCTTGGAACAGAAGCTTGTCGATGTTGCTTCCTCTTTTGCTTTATCCATTGCCTTTTCTTGTAAGAATCGACTACGAAGCTCCTCTGCAAGGTGAGCCATGAACACTCTTCTTTTCTCAGTGGCCCCCGTGCATGCCTTGTACAGTACATGTGCGTTCATCGCTGCCAAGTCAAGCGTGTTATTACACACTGCAACCGGCCACCTGCGTGCTCCTTCTTGTACTGAATAAGCTCACGCCTTCTGGTGCACATTGTCAAAACAGCACCGGGCAGAAAAAGAAAGAGACAAATATATGTGAAATTTTGAAGAAATCATTTTATGACATGAATAGTACCAATCAGAAAACATTGTTGCGCTGATGCAATATTATTTGAAACAGAGTCAGACCGGGTGTGAATTTATACTGGCTCTGTTAGTCAGAGTCAGATCAGAAGGGGGTTAGAGCGTGAACGTGACAGAGAATAAAACTGAAAAAAGCTAACTTTTAGAAATACCATAAATTTACAGCTGATCTGACACTGTTGCATATAGCGCCGGAAGAATTAAGTGGATAAAATTGGCAAGCTTTGTTGGGATTAATGGCCTGTTCTTGTCAAAAATTTTCTAATATTTTAATATACTGTATGATGGGCTATGCCCAGCTTTGTCGATTTTCCTAGACTTTTAGTGGCAGACAAGGCCTTTTAAGACATTAGATTTAAATAGGGATGCAGAAATCCAGCTGCCCCTCCAAACTCAACCAGCATTCCTGAATGAGTGGCTGAGCAGCTCATCACAACATCAGCCTGTACTTCATTTATAACAAAGTCATAAATCAGAGTTGAGTTAACATCTTTCCAGAGGCTCCTTGAGACAAAAAGGCACCCAAATAGACATTAATCTTAGGCTTTTAATCATGAACTGAACCTAATTCTCTCTGATGGACAAAATAACTCACCTGTAAGCAGACACTGGTTCTATAACAGAAAGTGACTTCCAATCACCAGAGGTTGCACCTTCTTTTAAACCTAGTTGCACTCATCCCTTTGTTCTCTCTAGAAACTCTCTCTTTGAAGCCACTCTCTGAAATCTATTTGTCTCTCTTTGAAACCAAATAGCTTATGAGCCACTGCCTCTTTGGGGAGCTAAAAGCTGATAATCACCTTATCATTTGAGTCCTGAATACTTAGTTTTCAATAGTTGATTGAAAATCTTTTGCAGCAATGAATGCATGAAATCTGAAACCCATGGCCTTCTACAAGTGCTTGGTTTCCACCCTACTGATTCTTTGCCAGCTGTCTTCAGATCTTGCTTCTTCGTTGGATGTTCTGCCTTCAATTTTGTCTTCAGCAAGTGAAATGCATGTCTATTTGGGTTGATGTCAGTTGACTGACTTCGTTATTGAAGACTATTCCACTTCTTTTCCTTGAAAAGCACTTGGTTTGCTGTTATAGTATGTTTTGGCTCATTGTCCATCTGTATTGTTAAGCAAAGTTCTATCAGTTTTGTAATATTTATCTGAATCTGTGCATACAGCATAGCCCTGTACACTTTAGAAATCATCCTTGAATTTTTATCAGTAGTCATCATTATTAAACACCAGTGGCCCACTTCCATTGGCAGTCATGCATACCCATTCCATAACACTGCCTCCACCATGTTTTACAGATGATGTGGTATGCTACTGATCATGCGCCGTTCCTTGTCTACTCCATAATCCTCTCCATCATTCTGGTACATATGAATCTTTATTTCATTTGTCCAAAGAAAACTGTTCCAAAGCAGTAGTGTTTTTTTTATCTTCTAGAAAAGTCAAATCTGTCCTTTGCTATGCTTGAAGATTACCAGTGGTTTGCACCTTGTGGTAAACCATCGGTCTTTACTTTCATGAAGTCTTCTCTTGATTTGCAAACTTTGGAAATGATAGGCCTGCCTCCCAAGGAGTGCTCTTGGTTTGGCTAAATGTCATGAATCGTTTATTCTTCACCAAGGAAAGAATTCTGCGATCATCCAGAACAGTTGTACTCCATGGTTATGCAGACCTTCTGATGTTCCTGAGCTCACCAGTCCATTCCTTATCTTTAAGAATGTACCAGATGGGTGATTTGATCACTCCTGGTGTTTTTGCTGTCTCTCAGATGAGTTTGCGTTTTCTCTGTCTAATGATCGCCTGTTTTTACTTGCATGAACAGCTCTTTGGATCTCATATTGAGAGTTCACAGTGACAGCTTCCAAATGCAAATTATACACTTGGAATCAACTACTGACCTTCTATCTGCTTAATAGTTAATGAAATAATGAGGGACCTACTCACACCTGACTATTGAGCTTGTCAGTCAATTGTCCAAATACTTTTGATCCCCTGAAAATGAGTGGACCATGTAAAAAATGACTGTCATTCCTAAATGGCTCATATGATATTTTTGTTAACACCAGAATCCCTGAAGTCTACGTAAAAAGTCGTAATTCCAGGCCACTGTAAATTCCTTCACACCTCTCCATTAGTGTCTTTGTTTTGGAAATGTGTCAAATCAGCACAGCAAGCAGCCACGAAATTGTGGGGTATACCCAGGATTGAAACCACATCTTTTGATTCAGAAGCAGCCATTCTTACCTCTACACCATACAATTGGTGTTTGGGCTTTGATTTGTATATATTGGCAGCAACATGTAAATTGAATAATTTGTTTTTCTTTGGTTATATTTTTGAATAAAAGTGCACTTGTTTAGTTACACCTTTTGTAAAAGTGTTTATTTGATATTTGGACTTCATTCTTCACACATTATACATTTCATGTCAACATTTTATTAATTTTTACAATAACATTGAAAAAATTCTGTTTTAGATGTGTTCAACATTTCTTGCCTCACATTTCCTGTCATCCTACATTTGCCCAGATCGTTGTAGATGCAGAACACACATTTAATGCATGTTTTCCAAATAACAATATATTATTTACCCTATACAACTCCAAGCACCTCGCACCCAGATAAACAGACTTGAGCTGGGAGAACTTTAGCGGCGTCAGTGAAGGAGATGGGATAGCTTGCTGCTTGTGCTGGTTGACACACTTGCAAAACAAAGACATTGATGAAGAGGTGTGAAGGAATTTAAGGTGGCCTGAGATTACAGCTGTTTTTGTGGGCTTCAGGGATTTTAGTGTTAAACCCTTTGAATTAATACTTAAAGCCTATACTTCAATCATGTAATTATTTCTTCATTTCATATTCACTGTGGTGGCGTATAGAGCCAAAATTATGAAAATTGTCATTGTCCAAGTACATATGCACCTAATTCTCTGTGCGAGTGTGTGCATATGTATATATGTGCAAATGAAAGTGACAACAGGTGCACTGCAAAGGCAACTGCAAGACCCTCCCCAAAAAAAGGAATGGTTTTGCTGGTGGGGACTACAGACAGTTGCTCTCTTCTTATCCTTCCTCTCTGATTCTTCTCAAGTTTTGCTTTCTGCTAGTGTTATTGGGCCTCATGTATAGTATCTGGCAAAAGTGAGTACACCCCTCACATTTTTGTAACTATTTTATTATATCTTTTCATGGGACAACACTGAAGATATAACACTTTGATAAAATGTAAAGTAGTCAGTGTACAGCTTGTATAACGGTAAATTTGCTGTCCCCTCAAAATAACTCTATACACAGCCATTAATGTCTAAACCGCTGGCAACAAAAGTGAGTACAACCCTAAGTGAAAAATGTCCAAATTGTGCCCAAAGTGTCAATATTTTATGTGGCCACCATTATTTTCCAGCACTGCCTTAACTCTCTTGGGCATGGAGTTCACTAGAACTTCACAGGTTGCCACTGGAATCCTCTTCCGCTCCTCCATGACGACGTCACAAAGCTGCTGGATGTTAGAGATCTTGCGCTCCTCCACCTTCCATTTGAGGATGCCCCACAGATGCTCAATAGGGTTTGGGTCTGGAGACATGCTTGGCCAGTCCAGCACCTTTACCCTCAGTTTCTTTAGGAAGGCAGTGGTAGTCTTGGAGGTGTGTTTGGGGTCGTTATCATGTTGGAATACTGCCCTGCGGCCCAGTTTCTGAAGGGAGGGGATCATGCTCTGCTTCAGTATGTCACAGTACATGTTGGCATTCATGGTTCCCTCAATAAACTGTAGCTCCCCAGTGCTGGCAGCACTCGTGCAGCCCCAAACCATGACACTCCCACCACCATGCTTGACTGTGGGCAAGACACTCTTGTCTTTGGCGGCAACCAGGTGAGTACACACACACTTGACACCATCTGAACCAAATAAGTTTATCTTGGTATCATCAGACCACAGGACATGGTTCCAGTAATTCATGTTCTTAGTCTGCTTGTCTTCAGCAAACTGTTTGCAGGCTTTCTTGTGCATCCTCTTTAGAAGAGGCTTCCTTCTGGGATGACAGCCATGCAAGCCAATTTGATGCGGTGTATGGTATGAGCACTGACAGGCTGACCCTCCTCAAAACCCCTTCAAACTCTGCAGATATGCTTGCAGCACTCGTACGTCTATTTTCAAAAGACTGGAAGACAGTGTCTGGATATGACGCTGAGTACTTGCACTCAACGTCTTTGGTCGACCATGGCGAGGCCTGTTCTGAGTGGAACCTGTCCTATTAAACTGCTGTATGGTCTTGGCCACCATGCTGCAGCTCAGTTTCAGGGTGTTGCCAGTCTTCTTATAGCCTAGGCCATCTTTATGTAGAGCAACAATTCTTTTTTTCAGATCCTCAGAGAGTTCTTTGCCATGAGGTACCACGTTGAACTTCCAGTGACCAGTATGAGAGAGAGTGAGAGTGATAACATCAAATTTAACACACCTGCACCCCATTCACACCTGAGACCTTGTAACACTAATGAGTCACATGACACTGGGTCGGGAAAATGGCTAATTGGGCGCAATTTGGACATTTTTCACTTAGGGGTGTACTCACTTTTGTTGCCAGCGGTTTAGACATTCATGGCTGTGTGTTGAGTTATTTGAGGTGACAACTAATTTACACTTTTATACAAGCTGTACACTGACTATATTGTATCAAAGTGTCATATCTTCAGTGTTGTCCTATGAAAAGATATGATAAAATATTTACAAAAATGTGAGGGGTGTACCCACTTTTGTGAGATACTATATAACACCGTGCATAGAAATCACACTAAAACAGGGTGTACAGACAAAACTGGAAATGTGTGTATGCACAAAAAAATCCAGTTGCATAAAACTGTGCCAAGTTCCATGCATTTCCTGATAAATAAATCTCAATGAACAAGAAATTTAACGCATGTGCACATGACTATAGCCTCACCCCAACTCCTCCCAGAGTTTGCAAATTTGAATATGTAAATCAATATAAATAGCCCCTTCTGTTGAGTGTTTTGTCGACACATGGCAAAAGCATGTGGGGAATAAAAGAAGAACTTCACCAAATGTGAAAAGTGCAGGCAAGGAAAAACATTCTATTTGTTGGCTTAAGCAGTGGTATAAGTTACAAAAGGAAGTTATGGAGTGATATTGCTTTGAAGCTGGATGGTGCCTATGCATGGTCTGAGGCTGCCATGAAAATGTGTGTGGCGTTATGCAAAGTTTAGTTTATATACATCTCAAAGTGTGTGTGGAAATGGGCGTATGCAATATTTTTGTTCGTATGCACCATTTATACATGAGACCTCTTATCCCTGCTGGAAGCATGAGGCGGTAGCTGCAGGAGATTCATGTTTCACAGGTACATCAGCTCCTCCAGGATGGCACATCCATATGTGCCATCACAAGAAGGTTTGGTGCATCTCCCAGCACAGTCTCAAGAGCATGGAGAAGACGCCAGGAGACTGGCTGGAGCACAAGGAGAGCTGGACAGGGCCATAGAAGGGCATCAACCCAACAGGAGGAGCACTGCCAGAGCCTTACAAAATGACCTCCAGCTGGTTACTGGTGTTCATGTCAGAAACATACTCCAAGTGAATGGCATGAGGCCCCGACAACCTTTAATGTGCTTTTTGATGTTCATTGTGATGTTGAATCCAGTCCTCAATAGGTTGATTTTGATTTACATTGACCATTGTTGCATTATTTTGTTCTCAACAAATTACACAGTATTGCTCGGTAAAGGTTTTCCACTTGAATATTTTGTTCATTGAGATGATTGATGTTTCCTTAATTTTTTTGAGCAGTATATTTGAACTTGGATAGAGTTGTGAAGATGACCTGAAGGCTGCCTTATGTCTACAACACCTGGAAGTGTAAGAGCCATAGAGGAAAAAAAGCAGTTTATATTAAATACTCCCATAATCAATTACTTGCCCTGCAATCGCAAGTGCCAAGCAGTTTAGATTCACTTTATTGCAGGAGCTGTTTGTCCGCAGGCAAAAAGATTTTAGAACTGTAGATAGATAGATAGATACTTTATTTATCCCCAAGGGGAAATTCACATGCTCCAGCAGCAGCATATTGATAAAAAATATTAAAGAGTAATAAAAATGCAGGTATAACAGACAGTAACTTTGTATAATGTTAACGTTTGAACCCCACCCCCCGGTGGAATTGAAGAGTCGCATAGTGTGGGGGAGGAACGATCTCCTCACTCTGTCAGTGGAGCAGGACAGTGACAGCAGTCTGTCACTGAAGCTGCTCCTCTGTCTGGAGATGATAGTGTTCAGTGGATGCAGTGGATTCTCCATGAATGACAGGAGCCTGCTCAGCACCCGTCACTCTGCCAAAGATGTCAAACTGTCTAGCTCCGTGCCTACAATAGAGCCTGCCTTCCTCACTAGTTTGTCCAGGCGTGAGGCGTCCCTCTTCTTTATGCTGCCTCCCCAGCACACCACCGCGTAGAAGAGGGCACTCGCCACAACCGTCTGATAGAACATCTGCAGCATCTTATTGCAGATGTTGAAGGATGCCAGCCTTCTAAGAAAGTATAGTTGGCTACGTCCTTTCTTGCACAGAGTATCAGTATTCGCAGTCCAGTCCAATTTATCATCCAGCTGCACTCCCAGGTATTTATAGGTCTGCACTCTGCACATAGTCACCTCTGATGATCACGGGGTCCATGAGGGGCCTGGGCCTCCTAAAATCCACCACCAGCTCCTTGGTTTTGCTGGTGTTCAGTTGTAGGTGGTTTGAGTCGCACCATTTAACAAAGTCCTTGAGTTGATTTCTATACTCCTCCTCCTGCCCACTTCTGATGCAGCCCACGATAGCAGTGTCGTCAGTGAACTTTTGCACATGGCAGGACTCCGAGTTGTAAGTATTGTAAGTCTGACATATATAGGCTGAACAGGACTGGAGAAAGTACAGTCCCCTGTGGCGCTCCTGTGCTGCTGACCACAATGTCAGACCTGCAGTTCCCAAGATGCACATACTGAGGTCTGTCTGTAAGATAGTCCACGATCCATGCCACCAGGTATGGATCTACTTCCATGTCTGTCAGCTTGTCCCTGAGCAGCAGAGGTTGGATAGTGTTGAAGGCGCTAGAGAAGTACAGAAACGTAATTCTTACTGCACCACTGCCTCTGTCCAAGTGGGAGAGGGATCGGTGTAGCATATAGATGATGGCATCCTCCGCTCCCAACTTCTACTGGTATGCAAACTGCAGAGGGTTGAGGGAGTGGCAGACCTGTGGCCTCAGGTGGTGAAGCAGCAGCAGCTCCATGGCCTTCATCACATGTGACGTCAGGGCGACAGGCCTGAAGTCATTCAGCTCACCAGGACGTGATACCTTTGGCACTGGAGTGATGCCAAGATGTTTTCCAAAGCCTCGGGATTCTCCCCTGTTCCAGGCTCAGGTTGAATAAACGCTGTAGAAGACTCCCCAGCTCCAATGCACAGGCCTTCAGCAGTCGTGACGATACTCCATCTGGACCCACTGCTTTGCTGGCACGAAGTCTCCTCAGCACTCTGCTTACCTGGGCTGCTGTTATTGTAGGTACCATTCATTGTAATGGGCAATGTTCAATCGCTATCAAGTAAAAAGGATGAACTGTCTGTTCTTTTAGAGGGTCATGGAGCATATAAGTACAGTGGCATTTTGTGTTTTATTGTGAGCTGGCTTAAACCTAGTATACCTGACACTGTAGTAATACTGGACAGATTTAATCTCACAGGGACTGGTCATCTACATGAATGACAAATGGTGTACAAGAGATCATACAGTTAAAATTGCAATTTTTAATTTAGATATTGAATTTCAGGATCTCAGAATTCATCCACGTTATTTGCCCAGAGAGATAAATTACATCATTTTTATTAAGGTTCATATACCTCCCTCTGCAAGTGAGGACAGAGCAACAGAAGTGACTTACTCTGTCACCAACATTTTAATAATGATTAATTCTGCAGTTATATGGTGACTTCAACCGTGTAACTTGGTAAGGAACAATGACACATTTTTATCAATTTGTTTCTGACCATAACCTAATTCATCTTTTTCCCAGATACAAGTCTGTTATTACACAGCAACCTGTAACTACCAAGATATTGATTAAGTGGAGCCCGGGGGTTGAAATGGCTCTACTGACAGACTGGAAAATGATGTGCGAGTCACATAAGGATGATAACTGCAGGAATCATTCACTGCAAGATAGACTATATTAATTTTTGGTTTGACACTGTAGTACCCTCAAAGACATATATTTTCTTTTCAAACTGAAACCCAGGATTACTAAGGGGATTAAAGGTCTCCTGAATGAGAAAAATGGTCTCCTTAGGATGCACAGCAAAGAAAAAGCTAAGTGAAGGAAAGGAAGTTTACAAAGCTAAAATAGAAAAGAAACTCATTCCGAATAACACAATAGATATTTGCAATGGACTGGGCATAATTACTGAACTTGAGAAATCCAGGGCTCAGGTGTAAGAAGGGGATGTGGACAAAACTAATGCCCTGAACCAATTTTTAAATAAATATCCTCTCCCACTGTCACCTTCTTTCAGTGACCAGTCCACCCACACCACCTCTACTAAATCAACAACTCCCTACAACATCAACTAAAATGGTTATTGACAAGTCCACCTTTAACCATCTCTATGGGTTGTCCATAACTAAAGACAAAGTAAGGACACAACTGAGGAAGCTTGAGTTTTAAGACCTGTGCTGACCAACTTTGCAGTGTCCTCTGTCACCTGTTTAATCTGTCTCTAAGCCTCCAGAAAGTGCTGATGCTGTGGAAAACATCCTGCGTTGTTGGAGTTACAAAGAAGGTAGGCTCCACTCCATGTAATGACTACAGAGCAGTGGCACTTGCATCTCATGTCATGAAGACCTTTGAGAGGCTGGTCCTGGACTATCAGAGTTCTCCTGTGGTAGTCCACCTGGAACCACTGAAGTTTACCTATCAGACAAAGATTGGAGTGGAGGATGCAATTATCTAGCTGCTCCAAAAGGCTTATTCTCACCTTGACAAAGCTGGCAGCACTGTGAGGCTTATATTTGTTATTTTGTTTTATTTATTTTATTTTTCCAGTGCTTTCAGTACCATCCTGCCATTGTTGTCAAGGTGTAAACTCAGGGATATGCGAGTGTGTTAGTCTAAGGTGTCCTGGATAATGGACTGTCTCTCAGGCAGACCACAGTTTGTGAGACTCGAGGACTATATTTCTTATATGAATGTCAGCAACACTGAAGCACCACAAGGAACAGTTTCTTCTAAGATGTAACTGATTTTAACCCACTTAGGCCAAAACCAGGTCTGTATAAGGCAAAAGGGTAGGGTGCATATGCAATTAACAACACTGTGCCAAACAGTGTAAAGAGAGGTATTTTAAAAGAGAAACAGATGGAGCACTCACTACTTGGGTGGTGAGTAACAGTCACAAGTTTATTTCAATGTACAGTAAAATAAATTTCAAAGGGTATTTTTTATGCAAAATTGTTTTTAGGCCACAGGTAATCTAAAAATGTCAGGAATAAACAAATACAATAATGAAATCCATCCTGCATTAAACAACTCTCTTGCATATCGCCCCAAGTAATGAAAAGATACATTTACTAAAAGAAAAAAAAGCCAAACAAACAAGGTCAAGGGAGAAGCCCTCAGAGCTTAGAGGCCATGAGGCAACTTCCCAGACCTTAACCTTACTCAAAGCCTACAGAGTCCTAGGGGAACCTGGATGATGAGGGTCAGTGACTCCATGGCCACGACCAAATTCCATCAGCATGCTTGGATGACAAGGGCCATACGACTCTGGCCAGAACCAAACCCCATCAGGGAGCCTGGATGACAAGGGCTAACTCTGGCCAAACCCATAACGCAGCTCAAAGTCCACAAAGCCAACGGGGAGGCTGGACAGCCAACAAGTCGATAACTCTAAGGACCCAGTCTACTACCTGTACCCAGATATGAGCCCCATAATAACAGCACACAAGGCAAATGGAGAAACCCCCTAGAGCTTACAGACAAGGAAGCTACTCTTCAGAACCTAACCTTAACTTAAAGCCTACAGGATGAAGATCAATCATCTCATCCCCAGGGCATAACCCAACTCCAAAGCCCACAAGACCACAGAGGAGGCTGGAGAAAGGCAGTAAACAACCCGATAACTCTAAGGACCCTATCCGCCATCCGTAACCAGATATGGCCCATACAATAAAACCAAAAACACCTGCTAGGATAAGGGGTGACGGCTCCAAGTTTGGATGGACAGTGCTTTCTCCCTTCCCAGGAAATTTCCTGTGAATTCTGGAGTGACTTTGGTAATGGAGTTTGCCTCACAAAAAACATACCCTTAAAAAGGTGCAGACCTGTCGTCCAGGTTAGGCCTCAGTGGGTTGTGACCATCCAGTCAGATGGCTAGGTTTGTCCATTTTGATCTTATTGTGAGAAAATACTCATTTGTATTTCTTTTATATAAAAAATACAAATGCTGTGTGTGTGTGTATTTTATATACACTAGGGGGCTTTGCCCCCTGCTCGCTTCGCTCGCCAACCCCTTAATCCCACCCCACCAAGCGCTATGCGCCGTTGTGAAGAACAGGGCTGAACACACACCAAGGAGACATGGCCACTCCTCCGAAACACCTCTTGAACGGTGATACAATGGGAATCAAATAACAGTTGTTTTTTTTTTTGCCTCCTCTTTGCTCGATCAGATGCTGGCTTGCTGCTGCTTCCGTGCCATGTGATCTGCACTTCGCTCGCCTATCCCTCCCTTACCCCACCAGTGCTATGCGCCGTTGTGAAGAGGGGGGCTGAACGCACCCCAAGGAGACACGATCGCTCCTCCTTAACCACTCTTTAACAATGATACAATGGGAAGCAAATAACAGTTGTTTTTTTACCTCCTCTTTGCTCGTTCAGCTGCTGGCTTGCTGCTGCTCCTGTGTGGCATGATCTGCATTTTGTGTGTCGTTTCGAATGTTTTAAAGTCACTGCCTTGTCTCTCTTCTCCCCCAGACATCCTCAAACACTATTCAATCTGTTTTCGCTGTTCTGTTATTTCAGTAATATTTTCCATTTTTTTGTGAGCTTTACTCTCATCTTCTTGAGACTTTCGAATTTTCCTACTTCCATTATCTCTAACCTGTTCTGCATGCGTATCACAGGACTTGCTTCCAAAGGTTGCAAGTATGACGTGACTTGCCTGTCTCGCGAAAAGTGAGTGTTTCTCTGATATATATATTATATATATATATATATATATAAAGATTTTACAAAAGCTCTTTAAATAAAAAAATAAATAGCAAAAAGAAACTATACTCTTATCACACACCAGAATGACTTAAATGGAAGAAAAATTTTAAAAGAAAGAAAAGAAGACTTCTGACTTGGCAGTAACAGTTACAGTCAGGGATATTACCGTTGGTATAAAGGAGACACAGTAGCATTTCTTGACATACTTTTGCTGAATAATTTATTGGCTTAAAGTATTCAGTGTGCCAGAGAGAGGATGTGGCATGACCTGGTGTTACACTGTATTGGCACCCCCTTGTTGTTTACTTTTTAAAACTTTATTGTTGCATTGTACAGTAGGTACCTAGTTTATCCATTCATCATCTCTTTAGAGAATTTACATATTTCCACAGATTGATTTTGTTAATGTATATTATGATGGTTTGAGAGAGGCTGATGTTGAATTTATTTCAGGTTGGGTAAGGTAGCATTAAGACAATACTGGTTTGCTTGGTGCCATGAAGGGAGTGTGGAGAGTTGTTGCCCTGCTTGTGTCCCTGAAGCCATCATATTTGTTTCTTCTCCCAGTTTTTGTTTTTCTTTCCTCAATTGTAACAGTTTGGCCTTAATAGTATACCATGAAATTTACATAGGCTTTCGTTGTTCCCAAGAGTTAGTGTTCTTGATTTCTTTGTAGGATATTAAAGCCAATGTAGCATGTTTACAGGAAAGAAAGCTCTTTTCAGGTGTTTTACAGCTCCTTTTTATAAGGTGTTACTTTATTCTTGCTTCAGCTTTGGCCAATTCAAGGAAGCACAGAGTTGCTAACCCACAGCCTGCAAGTTAAAACCTTAGGTGGTATTTCAGACAAGTGAGGGAGTTTGCTGTTTGTTGACAAGGAAAATTGGATTATCTTCTTTTCTATGTACTGACCCACTCTTTACCAGCCTGTCTTTCTCGCATTGGTAAATAACAGGTATGTTGTAAATCTGGGGATATGTGTTCACTTTCCTTAATCTTCTCATTCTTTAAGTTGGAGTCACACTTGTCTTCCCTTCACGATTTGTCCAGGCATTGTCATCTGCCATAAGAGTAGGTGATACGGATGGGTGGAAGTCCTGTTCTGATTATCATTGTTTCTTTTCACTTATTTACAGTTTGGGCTTCATTATTGAATGTGAATATCAGTAAATCCTGCCTTTTTTTTTTTTTTTGTTAATCTTTAATTAAAATTTGGACACAAAAAAATGGAGATTTTCATTAGTTGAATATAGAGAAAAGCCAAGCAAATGACACCTTTTATTGGCTAACTAAAAAGATTACAATATGCAAGCTTTCGAGGCAACTCAGGCCCTTTCCTCAGGCAAGATGTAATAAATTAGTTGAATATGAATGACATGGGCAAGGGTGCTGGTATTTTTATTAAGTTATAATGACCTGTAATTTCTGTTCCTTTAGTTTTAATCTTGAAAGCTTGTGCTCTACTGCCTTTACTGTTCTCTTGTCATTTTAGGGAGATGTGTTTTCTTGAATAGCAAGTGTTTATACAAAGAGAATTGCAACAGTTTATTCACTTATTTCCTACAATTTTTGAATGTAGTAAATTTGCTTGTTCAAGAAAACATTTGCCCTATTTAACCATTTTTGTAATGTACTTTAAAATCTATACTAATTAATAAAAGGCAAAGCCCTCACTGACTGACTGACTCACTCATCACTAATTCTCCAACTTCCCGTGTAGGTGGAAGGCTGAAATTTGGCAGGCTCATTCCTTACAGCTTACTTACAAAAGTTAGTCAGGTTTCATTTCGAAATTCTACGCGTAATGGTCATAACTGGAAACCTGTTTTTTGTCCATATACTCTAATGGAGGAGGCGGAGTCACGTATCACGTCATCACGCCTCCTACGTAATCACGTGAACTAAAAACAAGGAAGAGATTTACAGCACGAGTCAAACGCGGCAACGAAGGTAAATGACGTTAATTTTTGAGTGTCTTTGAATACTGTGTAAGCATACATATTAACACGTGCAATTAAACGTGTGCATTTACGGGGTGATTTCTCAGGCTTAAAAGCTCGCCTTTTATCAAACGCGGGAACAAAGGTAAATGACGTTGAGTGTCTTTTAATACTGTGTAAGCATACATATTAACACATGTGCAATTAAACGTGTGCATTTACGGGGTCTTTGTTACTTATGGGCCCATCTTCAAGAAATGTGGTACACGGGTTCCCAACGCTAACTGAATCCTACTTACATACATATATACGTCCATAGCCTGCAGCTCGGTCGCCGTGTGAGGTGACGTTGGGTCCCCCATCCCCACACCTCCCAGATAGTTGGCTGCCTGCCTATATAAGGCCGTCCGTCGCTCTGGTCTCTTCATTCCCTTCCTTGCTTCGCCACGGTATTCACGTCTCCCTGCTGATAACTGCAGCCTTTTTATTTAATCCACGGCTTCTCCGCTGTTTTATTGTTCGTTTATTATGATTATAGTTATTGTGTAGGTATTTTAGACTTAGTTTACATTGTTCAGGTACCCATTTCCTTTATCATTCCAACCGTACCCCCATTAACATGTCTATCGAGGTGATCACCATCAATCAAAGAACTGTCACTTACTGAGTGGTTTCCATGCCCGGAGATGGCGACTGCCTTTTCCATTCTCTGTGTTACATATTGCATGGCCATATCAGGCTCACTCTTGATATCCGGAGCAACATTGTGTCTTATGTATTGAATGACTGCGACAGGTTCAAGGTGTGGACTGATGACGGTACAGGAGATAATTATACTACACAGGAACACTATAAGAGTGAAATGCTTAAGCCCTTCACCTATGGTTCTGCATGTGAGTTGATGGCTGCCGCTGAATTGTTTGGTTGTCTCTTTCAAGTGTACTGAAATGGCCAAATATTTTACACCTTTGGACAACCGCCAATGCCTCTTAAACATCTTAGATTCACAGGTGACGATTTGAGCAGTGGACACTTTGATGTTTATGAATGTTTCAATTCTCAAAAGCTGGATGCGAAGTTATCAATGAAACTGGTTGTATGCTTACAACGCTTGACAGAAGCCGAATGTCACTTCAACACAACAAGTCCTGCAAATACTAACGTAATTGAAACAAACCATGAAACTCAAACTGATTATGACAGCAGCAATCCAAGCTGTGAGAAAAAAGTAAAAAGGAGGCGTGTCAGACGTTGTGGTACATTTTCTGATGCAGCTAGACGGAAACAACTTCGTGACGCTGCTGCCAAATACTCACAGGCAAATCCACAAGTTCAAAGAGACGCTGTGGCTAAATACTAGCAGGCAAATCCACAAGTTAATAGAGATGCTGCACTAAATATTCGCAGGCAAATCCACATGTTAATAGAGCTTCTGTTTCTAGGTATGATCCCAATAATGAAAAGCGGCTCATACGAAAACAACAGGTTTGGTTCAAAGAAAGCCGATTGTGGATTTGCGTACGACCCAAACATACATTATGAATCTGACAAAACAGTACACATTGGATCCATGGATGTTCACTGTGAGTATTGTCAAGCTCATAGGTGGAAATGCGAGTCTCCTGGTTTGTGCTGTAACGGTGGTAAAGTCTCTCTCACTCCTTTACATAAGCTTGCTTCGCCGCTGCGAAGCGCGGGTATTTTGCTAGTAGTTAATAAAATCAAGCGAGTCTTCAGAAGAAGAATGAATACCAAAATTTTCTAATGGGCAAATGATTTTAACCAGTAAGGTAAATCTTTTGATGTTACCTCACATCATCATGTTGAAAATACTGCTTGGTGTGTGTTTGCATTGCAGATGTGAAAAATCAATGTTACAGGTGCATGCACAATATTTAATACATCTTGAAAGTATAAGCATTTTAAATGTTCTTAAGGAATTTGCTACAGCAAATGCCATGGATTAAGAATAACTCTGGTTCTTCATAGACATTTTAAAATTCAGTTGAGGGCCTCTTTTAATCCATTCAGCAATTTCAGGAATGGCTTTGACTCTGTCTTTCAGAAATATCAGTTGAGTATATTCTTCTGCGAATTCTCCTTCAGTTTGTTCAGTGTGGTAAAACAAATTTCCCAGTAAAAGTCGGCCCATGTAACCTGCAATATGAAAAAATGTAATTAATTTACAATAGACTATTGTAGGATCAAGTTGGCAGTATCTTTTAGGTGATGGCACATTATAGCTTTAGAGAACAACTGAAAAGACTTGCAGGCTTTAAATGACTATAATTTTGCCAAAACATGTTGATAATGTAGAATTCGCAGTTTATTCTAATGTAGAGAAAAGCCAAGCAAAATGACACCTTTTATTGGCTAACTAGAAAGATTACAATATGCAAGCTTTCAAGGCAACTCAGGCCCCTTCTTCAGGCAAGATGTAAAGCTTGCATATTGTAATCTTTTTAGTTAGCCAATAAAAGGTGTCATTTTGCTTGGCTTTTCTCTACATTCATAATGGCTAACACGGTACAACACCCTAGTACTACAGTTTATTCTAAGTAATTCTGTGGTTGTGTACAACTATGTGTTCACTAACAAAGTGCTGTACATTTTAATTATAAATTATTGCTGCATTTGCTGATATTACAGAACTGGTGGGGTTGTTAAGATCTAACTCTCAGAGTCTTTTCTACAATTTGAAGGCTATAGAATCCTGCAATGGCATTCAAAAACAAGATAAAAGAGATAATTTTACCTTCAGCAAGGATGACTAATGATAAGAGTAATGGTCTTCATCCTAACTGGAGGGGATCTTATGTATTATCCCAAAATATGGCAGCAAAACTGCCTGGTTGACTGATTAGAGCACCATCCAGGCCGCAGTCATGTGATCTTAAATCACAGGCTGTTGTTTATCCCACCTGTTTCTTTCCTGAAGCTGTTACCCATAATCCTTGTCTTGGGGCATCCAGTAAATTTAGTCTTGATACAAACCTTAAATTAATTGATAACCAAAAAATTTTGTGTATAATTAGACCAAGGGATAAAACCAGACCCTCCACCAGGGGCATCTGTAATAGAAATTTACTACAAATTAAAACAAAAAGTATATCACCAATTCAGAAAGAAGCATACAGTTTTAAATGCTGCTTATTGAACATTCGCTCTCTTGGCACTAAAGCTGTTTTGGTAAATGATATTATATTAAGTACAAAATCTGATCTGTGTCTTCTCACCGAAACCTGGCTTAGTAAATGTGACACTGTCCCCCTAGCTGAGGCGTCACCAGATGGATACTCGTTCCTTCATAAGTCTAGAGATTCAGGTCGAGGAGGGGGGCCTTGGAATAATTCATTGTAACAAAATGCAAATCACTTCTAAAAATTTAGGCAACTTTACATCCTTTGAAGCATTCATTTTAAATATTAAAACAGATTCCAACACAATTATAGTGCTAGTCTATAGACCACCAGGGCCGTATTCATTGTTCATGTCTGAATTTAGCAACCTTTTATCTGACTTGGCTATAAATTATGATCACGTAGTACTGATGGGAGATTTTAATGTACACATTGATGTGGAAACTGACACTTTTAGCAAATGTTTTACTTATTTGTTAAATTCAGTAGGATTTTGTCAGAATGTCAGAGGTCCAACTCATAATCATAACCACACATTAGATTTAATTATAACTTACAAAGTTGAAATTCAAAATTTAATTATTACTCCATTAAATGAAGTTATTTCTGATCACTACTTAATTACATTTGATTTAGTCCTGCCCTTGCCAACACACTCCCAGATTAAAACAAAGACAGTGCGACATCTAGATTGTAATTCTGCTTCAAAATTTATAGATACTTTGAGTAAGTCGAGTGTAATTGTGGAAAACCATTTAGATCAGTTAACATCAAATGTAAACACGGAAAACAATTTAGATCAGCTAACATCACATTATAATGTGACCTTGAGAGATGCTCTGGACACAGTGGCACCCCTTAAAACAAAAGTGATCAAAGCACATAGAAACTCTCCCTGGTTTAATGAAAACACTCGAGCTCTTAAATTAGAGTGTCGAAAACTGGAACGCAGATGGAGAACAACAAAGCTACATGTCTTTCAAATTGCATGGACAGAGAGTGTTAATAAATATAAAAAAGCCCTCTTTAAAGCTCGGTCAGAATATTATTCTACATTAATAGATAGTAATAATAAAAATCCTCGGGCACTGTTTAGAACAGTGGCTAAATTAACAAATGGAAATTCAGATCAACAGTGCAAAATACCAACAGACATTAGCAGTACAGACTTTATTAACTTCTTCAATGAGAAAATTAAAAATATAAGATCCCAGATCTCTGCATCACAGTACAAACCAAATACTAGCTTAGCAGACCCTGTCTCACATTGCACTCAGCACTTTAGTACTTTTAATCCTGTAACTGAGCAGGAAATCTTAAGTTTAATTTCTAAAATGAAGCCCACTACTTGTTCCCTAGATCCAGTGCCAACAAAACTAGTAAAAAGTGCAATGGATGTTCTTGCAGCGCCTATCCTAAACATTATCAATAGTTCATTATTGCATGGCACAGTACCTGATGCACTAAAAGTGTCAGTCATTAAACCATTACTTAAAAAGTCAGACCTTGACCCACATATACTAAATAATTATAGGCCTATTTCAAATTTACCGTTTCTCTCTAAAATACTAGAAAAAGTAGTCGCCAGTCAGCTTCAGACATACCTTATGCATTACAATTTATTTGAGAAATTCCAGTCTGGTTTTCGCACTGGTCATAGTACAGAAACGGCACTAACACGGGTTGTAAATGACATTCTGATATCCTCTGATGAAGGAAACTCCACTGTAATTATGTTGTTGGACTTAAGTGCAGCATTTGACACCATCGACCATTCTATTTTACTGCACAGGCTAGAAAATGATGTTGGGCTTACAGGCACCGTGCTCGCTTGGTTTAGTTCTTACTTATCAAATCGATTCCAATATGTACAGAAATGTGCTGACAGTACTCCATCATTATACACAGAAGTTCAATATGGTGTCCCACAGGGCTCAGTACTGGGACCTTTACTGTTTTCACTGTACATGCTTCCACTGGGATCTATCATTAGGAAACATAATGTTAATTTTCACTCGTATGCAGATGACACCCAGTTATACCTTTCATTTAAATCAAATTGAGTTTCTCCAATGTTGTCTTTAATTAGTTGTGTTAGTGAATTAAAGGAGTGGATGAATGAGAACTACTTGTCTTTAAATACAGATAAAACAGAGATGTTAATTGTTGGAGGGAATGATGCTGATCACAACAATATTTTGTCATCATTTAACTCAGTGGGAATCCCAGTCAATTTTACTGAATCAGCCCGCAATCTAGGAGTTATCTTTGACTCTAGCATGTCATTTAAAAACGCATATTACAAAGTTGTCCAAAACATGTTTCTTCCATCTTAAAAATGTTAGGAAATTAAGGCGCTTTTTAAATAAACAGGATTCTGAGAAACTAATTCATGCATTTATCTCTAGTAGGATTGACTACTGCAATGCGGTGTTCACTGGATGTTCAAATTGTTCTTTATACAGCCTCCAGTTAATCCAAAATGCGGCTGCGAGAATTATTACAAGAACAAGAAAATACGAACACATAACTCCAGTTCTTAAATCCTTACACTGGCTCCCGGTTAAGTTTAGGGAAGATTTCAAAATCCTTCTTTTAACATATAAAGCATTAAATGGTCGAGGTCCGGCTTACTTGTCTGAACTTATCATGACTTACAAACCAGAGCGCACATTAAGATCTCAAGATGCCGGTCTGCTTATGATTCCAAGGATTAATAAAATAACAGTGGGAGGTCGAGCTTTTAGTTACAGGGCCCCTAAACTATGGAATGGTCTGCCTGCTACTATAAGAGATGCCCCTTCGGTCTCAGCTTTTAAATCCCGGCTGAAGACTCACTACTTCAGTTTAGCATATCCTGACTAGAGCTGCTGATTAACTGTACAGACTGCATCTCTGTTGTTAGTCATTAGCACTTAAACATAAGTAACATGACAGTTATAATTGTATACTAACCCTCACTTATTCTGTTTTTCTTCTTGTACTCAAATGTGGCACTTGGTGCCATGGCCCACCCTGCCAAGTTGTTTTGCCTGCCTAAGGAAAAGTCATCCCAGATGGAGGATCGTGGAAAGAGGGGTCCTTTCATCGGATTGGCTGGCCCAGCACTGTTTCAGCCGTGGAATGGCCAAATAGGGGAGGCAGCTTGAAGGATGAGGTCTCCAGGACTCTATACAAATCCAAATCGTATTATGGGATATATCATCTACTGTTAAATTCTGCTCTGAACTTCTAAAATTTATATTTTTTATTTCTTACTATATTGAGAAATTGTTCTGTTCTGTGTACTGCATTGTATTGTATTGACCCCCTTCTTTTGACACCCACTGCACGCCCAACCTACCTGGAAAGGGGTCTCTCTTTGAACTGCCTTCCATTTTTCCCTACTAGGTTTTTTTGGGAGTTTTTCCTTGTCTTCTTAGAGAGTCAAGGCTGGGGGTCTGTCAAGAGGCAGGGCCTGTTAAAGCCTATTGCGGCACTTCCTGTGTGATTTTGGGCTATACAAAAATAAACTGTATTGTATTGTATTGTATAAGAGTAGTTGGTCAAAAACCCCACATTTCAGAGGGGTGGCATGGTTACAAGCAGATTTGTGTAATGCTGGAGTTGTTACACTTTAATAGAGGCTTGGATGAAATTAGGCCAACACCAAACCCTACTGCATTTTCCCCTCTTCCATCTGTTTATAAAGGCAACCACGCCAAAATATGTTGAAATAAGAGTTGATTGTGTGTTTAAACAAATCTGTTATTTATATGTGTACCAGTCCTGTATTTAGCAATTATTATAATTTGTATTTGTATTTTAAATGAGAATTGTTCAATATGCTCTGTGCCTCTGTTGCCAAACACAACAAACAAATAAGATATGCACCCCCACAATCACCCCAGGCAATATATACTTTGTAGCTGTGTATTTTCCAGGTTGCTATAATCGAGCAGCTACTGATTTGGCAAGGTAGGATCCAGCATGAGCCAAACATGTAAAAGAAATTCCTCAGTCCAATAAAGTTTGTAAAAAATAACAAATCAGAAAATACTTCTATCAATTTAACATTAACTAACTAACAAATGGTTCTTACATACAGAGTCCAGAAAGTCCTTACTGTTAGTGCTGAACTATGTACTAATTCTGTAAATAATATATCATTACTTAGAATACAATAAAAGCGCCCGTGTTTATTTGATATTTGGACTAAAGTCTTCCCACATTATACACTTCACGTCATAACATGGAAAGTTTCTGTTTTAGGTACGTGTTCAGCATTTCTTCCCTCACATTTCCTGTCATCTTACATTTACCCAGACCGTTGGAGACATGGAACATACATGAAATGTAAGTATTCCAAATAACGATATTATTTACCCTATACAACTCCAGACACCTAACGCCCAAATAAAGAGACTTGAGCTGGGAGAACTTCAGCTGCATCGGTGGGGGAATGGAATAGCAAGCTGCTTGTGTTGATTGACACATTTGCAAAACAAAGACACTGATGGAGAGATGCGAAGGAATTTAAGGTGGCCCGGGATTACGACTTTTTTCATAGGCTTCAGGGATTCTAGCATTAATAATGCAATTGATTTTCCTCACTTTTGCAAAGAGCTTGTCGTTATAATAACTTGCATAACTTAGTCCTTTCAATTAAGTTCAGAAGCTTTCAGACGTCTTATGAGGCATGCCCCTTCCATAAGGAGCACCATGAGCAGGTACATTTCAAACATTTACCACCATCCTTCTTGGTTGGTATTGCAACTTCCATTACTGAAGTTAAGTAAAAGGTCCTCTCAATGTTGATGTTTGCAATAATGATTCAAAAGTTGAAAGTCCTGTTGTATCCTTCACATCCAGTTTATATAGTTTACAGTGCATACAGACAAAAACTACAATTTCCATAAGTCCCTCCATATATGTGCAAAACTTGTTTAAAGACATAGACCTTCATTTACATACCATGGGCAGTTGATATTAGACATAACAATAAACAGGAAATAGTAATCAAGGACAATTTCATATGTGGCTGTAACATATGTTTACTTTGGCATTTTATTTTTTTATATTAATTTCTTATTTTTTGAGGAGCAGGTTTTCCTCTAATTGGAGTGGGGGGGGGGACTTTCAAGCAGGAAACTTTCATTATGTGTGGCAAAACACAGTGGAGCACCTGGCTAAAACCATGAATAATTCATAACTATCTTAAACATTAGGTCTGAATAGATATCAATGGTGGTGTCCATCTTCCCACTTCCATCCCCTTTCCTATCCTATTCTTTCTTTTCTTTGTCTCATATTTCCATCAGCTGTTTGTCCAGAGTTATATCCACATTTTTAAAATCTGTTTGGGTCAAATTCTTTAACATGTTTTACAGGATATTGGGAGTTACTTGCCCTGGATTTATGGCCCTTTGTCCAAAACTTGAGTCCATTTTGTGCCATAGAGATTGATGTCCCTGGCTGTTACACGGTCTGAAATCAATCATCTTCTCAGATAAAGGCTGCAGATGGTGCATTCCAAAGGGAAACTCATTCAGAAAAGCGGAGACCTTTAGCTGGCGATGAGATTGTCTGACAAGTTTGCTAAGCCAGAATTTGGGTTCCAACCTGGAAAAAATGATAATGCCAGTCTGTCCTACAATGTGAAGTTGTGCATTGGCAATGCACAGATTTATTCATACGAAGGACATATCTTGCTCAGAAGCATGGGTAAATGCTCTAACAGCTCTCTAGAGTTGCATTAGCCTTTGTTTGCTGTGGCAAGCAGGAAAACAGAACTGGCCAAAACACAAGTGCCATGAGCAGAAGTAGAAGAAAAGAAAATAAACTGGCAGTAATTGAAAGTCAAAGGCTAATCCAATCAATAAAAACTCGGACTTCTCCTGTTATTAGACTTTTTTTTCTTGCCACATGCAAAGACCTCTTTATGAGAAGGGCCCCAAGGAGACCACCTGAGTCACACTGATGGTAGATTTGGCCATGCATAAAGTTATTGGTTTAATATTATGTTTATATATTCTGTTAAAAACAAATTCAATAACAAATTGTACAAAACAATTAATATAATCTAATATAAATGCAGTTTTTGGCGATTCTAAATTGGCCCTAGTGTGTGCTTGGTGTATGGGTGTGTTTGTGTGTGTCCTGCGGTGGGTTGGCACCCTGCCCGGGATTGGTTCCTGCCTTGTGCCCTGTGTTGGTTGGGATTGGCTCCAGCAGACCCCTGTGACCCTGTGTTCGGATTCATCGGGTTGGATAATGGATGGATGGATGGATAAATGCAGCTTTACAATAGCTGTGTTTGTCCAAAACTCCCAAGTGTGACACATGTTCAAATAATTCCATAGACCACAAATCTTCAGTTTAAAGGTTGTGATAAAATTCAAAACAAAACAGCTGAGAAAAAACTAATATTACAAAGAAAGGAAAAGTTCTTGTTTAAAGAAGGTTATTTTTATGGCTTACCTATTTTGCTTCATTTATCTCTATATATGGTCATATAATCATAGTTTCATATGTTCATAAAATGTTTGTAAAACAATCAAGAGTCAGAAAACTGTATGCCAATGTTCTGTTTGTCCATGCTTCTAGCAGTGAGGCTATTGTATGATGAACGAGAAAGTGATCAAAGTAAGAGTTCTCATTCGCCAATGATGATTTAGCTCTTAATAGAACAAATCATGAATCAGATGGCGGTACTTTCACTTGCACTTTAAACATCCAATCAAAAGAGGTTGACTGCATCATGCATGTGCTTTAAACCTCTAAACCAGGGATTCTTAAATCCCTGGACACAATCTAGAAAATCAGCATTGTACAGGGACCCAAGAGGAGAATTATTATAATAGTGACACCCGAGTCATATGCAACAAATAAAAATAGCATATAATAAAAAGTAAATGTTTGCTTTCAAGCATATTTTTTCACATGAGTATTACCAAAAAAAAAAAAATACTAACATATTGTTAAAACAATACTCCCTTTATCTACAGTATATTCCAAATCTGTTTACTCAAAGAAGGGCGATGGATTAGCAGGAGTCTATCCCAGCAACCATATGGTGCAAGGCAGGAATGATCTCTGGACAGGATGCCATCCCATCATAGGGTGTACACACACTAGGGTCTGTTCAGCAGTTCCAGACCACCTAACCTACATGTCTCTGGACTGTGGGAGGAAACCAGAACACCAAGAGGAAACACATACACACAGAGCACCTGGGGCTTGAACTTAAAACAATTATCATTCAAAACAGGAACAGATTTCTGAGATGCATCACTGCCAGTGGAATTGCTTAGTTGAAGGTTTGGTAAAGCTGAGAAGAATAAATTCTTGTGGTGTGTCACAAGAACATGATGTTTTTGAAAGCACAGTATGAAAGGTCGCTTAACTTTTTAATGTATAAATATTAATTAATCAAAGCAGACTTTTCACCTTTTGTCGAACAAAATTAAAAAAAAAAAAAAAGATTTTCAAATGATCTCCACCATTAACAATACATATATCTAAATGAGTGTGCAAATAGTTTGAAATATTCCAGTTTTCATTAAACATTTCAAATAACCAAAAAAAAAAGAAGAAAATAAATTGTTCCTAAAATATATATATAATATCTATATTACTAAATGAAGGTTGTATATATGCATGGATGACAGAGGCCAGACGTACCGAAGCACACAGGCACTGCGCCTCAGCGCCCCAGAGTCAAAACTAGCGGCTTCCCCGACTCAGTAGGTGGCGCCCAAACAACACAACACAACCTGTAAACTAAACTTGAGGTAAAGCGTGCACGCCAACAAGTTGCCATGGTGACATATTTAAACATAGAAATAACTAGACGCCTCATGACCAACAGAATCGTACGGCAATGTCGCCGCCATATTGTGAGTGGCACTGCTGTGGAGTGAAGTAATGAATAATGTGCTGCTTGGGATTGTACAAACCGCTGTATGCTCCAAACCAGATCCCGGGGGATTACATTTCATAGGTAAGGCTGAACAATTGTTTTGGTTATATTTGGCCATTAGAAAATCCCGTTTTATAATCTTTACTTTAGCTAAGCTAGCAAATCTATGCATTTATGTGCTCAAGTGAGCCTCCAAACAACGTTTGGCTAAACGTATTTAGTCACTACCTATGTAGACTGTTGTTAGCTGTTAACATTTCTCAAACTTGATGTTTTTTCTCAAGGAGCACATTGAGGAAACACAGTTTGAAATTGACAACCATCATTTTATGCTCATGTCTTTAGTTGTGTCTGTCTTCCACAAACTAATTTAATAATTGCCATTATTAGTGTATAAATGGATATAAATAATTGCATTTAAACGATTCGCCAAAATCTGTTGTATGTAAACGATACTGTTTTAAACGTTATCGTTTTTTCATCAGAAAACCCGGTTTCCACGTCTACTTGTATTAGTTTAAATGGCACTTTTGCCACTCGCAATAAGGCTGACGCTCTGACGTATCATGTCGACTGGGAAACACAGTGAATCCGGCGTCTATCTATATACAGTATGTCTATGTATTTAAACTTGAGGTAGTGGTGACTACTGACAGTTCCAACAGTCAGCTGCTCCACAGTGCCAAAAGTCAGTGTTCTCCACTCCAAAGTGCCAGCAGCTACTCCACAGTGCCAACAGTCAGTGTGCTCTAATCCACTGTGCCAGCACTCAGTGTGGCAGCTGTCAGTGTGTCTTATTTGAATCACATTAAGGTAATTCAGTGTTAAAAGTAAGTTCAATTATGATTCCTAACAGCAAATGACTTCTAGCTAACAACACACCCATAGAAAAACAAAAATGAGACCGCATGGATAAAAACAATGAATGAAGGCGCCTACAACGCGCTTCTGAAACACCAGAACCAAAGGAGTCACGGCTCCAAAAAGAAACAGCTTTGGTACAAATATATTTATTTAATTAAATGAAAACTTGCCCAGGACGCTCCCACCCTCCATGATTTTTCATCCCTACAAAGATCGGAGGGAACAGAACGTAATTGCCATTCTTGGATTTGCAATTCTTTAGAGAATCGGGGGTTTACTGATTATATATATATATATATATATATATATATATATATATATATATATATATATATATATATATATATATATATATATATATAATATACTACGTGTACTTTAAATAGGCAATAGGAAAAATCTTTCTGAATAATTCCGTGAACAGTCCAGTTTAAAATGTTTAATTCTACTAACATTGTGTTGAATGTCTACTGCTTCTTTCACCTTCTTAATATTTTCTGGTGTTCTTGCAGCGCTCAGTGTTCTAAGAAACAAGTATTTCACACTACTAGTAAATTTGGGGCGGAGTGGTGGCTCTGAGGCTAATGATCTGCGCTGGTATCCCGAAGATTGCCGGTTCAAATCCCCATCACCGCCAAAAGAGATCCTACTCTGCTGGGCCCTTGAGCAAGGCCCTTAACCTGTAATTGCTCCAGGGGCACTGTACAATGGCTGACCCTGTGCTCTGACCCCAAGGAGTATTTAAAAACTAACAAATTCCTAATACAAGAAATTGTATAAGGCGAAATAAAGAACAAAAAAAAAAAATTGATATTTAACGAGCTACATTAAAATGTGACAAGAAAGAATTCTTCTTTACCAAGGCATGTTAATACAAAGTTCTGTTTGCGCCTCACTTGCAGATTTAGATTCAATGTATGCAATAAAGTTGAACAAGTAATGAGGATCTAACCAGTTGTCAAAGATAACTGAAACATTTAGCATAAAACACTGCCACGGCACTGTATATGCTGTCACCACTATTATGTTAATTGAAGTTGATATTTTAATAAATTACATCTGAGGAAGATTTTTTTCATCATTGCTGTAGGGTGATTTTTTTTTCAGAAACCTCACATTTTGTGGAACACATTGAAACTCTTCCATTAATCAAATTGTGGAAAACAACTAGCAAATCTATAAATTCTACCAGTATGCACCAGTAATTCATACCATTTGCAATCTGGTGGATAACACTAAATAATCACTTTATCAACAGCTTTTCTCTGTCTTTTGCCTTTTGCCCAGTCATAGCAATATTAATTGACCACCACTTTTACTTTTGTAATCACCTTACATCAAAGACTTAAAATAATTAAAAATGTTCAACACCTCTTAAACTTGGTTATTTATGAATTACTGTATGTTTTAAATCTTTTGTCTAAGGAAAAGTCTGAATTGTGCTAACCACCCACAGAGCTGATGGATAGTTGCCTATAATTTTCAATACATAAGGAGCTGATTATCATTCGAAAACCATACTAAGCAGTATTACATTTGAAATTGAATAAAACATCTTGCAATGCAGCAGAAACTGAATTTAGCAAAATTCACTTTAAAGCATTATTTTAAAACCCTCATGAGAAATCCTATATCATTTGTAATCCCAGGTGATGAATGGCTTCTTAAATATCCAGTCCATATTGTGATGGATGCCATTACAATTTTTATTATTCATTTAAATATGCTACAAAGAAAATAATCAGTATTATATACTTATTCTCAGTTCCTCAGTCCATGTTTATAAGAATCCATTCAAAGTTGTGGAGACTGATGCCTAACGCATCAGCTTAAGGCAGAAGCTGGCTCTGGTACCATTCTGTCACAGAGCTCACGCCCATGACCACTCCATTTAACTTATCACATATACACGTATTTGGAAAAAAGACTGGCATTCCTGAAAAAAAACATGCCACTGCCGTAAAACCAGCGTTTGGGCTGAGAGCTTTGGATCAGTGCGGCAGTTAACACAGCCTGCTTGTTCTCAAACAATACTTTATGAATTAATATAGGTAAAAATCTACTTACTGACTCTCCAACAAGCCACGTCTTCTCTCCAAGAGCCTTTGTTAAATTTTTCATCAGTACTGGACTGTGAATTAGGAAAAGCTCTTCTATTTTGTTTTCCTGTAGTTGAAAAAAAAGTATCTCACTGGCACAGCAAACACTGAGTAGAAAAAAAGATTTAAAGAAAATGTCGCTTTGAAATTTTGTCCAGACATTGTATTAATTATTTTTAAATATATTTTTATTTAGATTTTTTTTTGCGCAGTTCTTGCAAGGTTTGATTGGTGTGTTTAATTTTTCTCCAGGTTGCACCTACCTCCCCAGTAGCATAAACTTTTCCAATGTCTTGTGTATTGTGTATAAGATGTAAATGAATGAATGGTCTTGACTCAATTGTAATCTCTCTATTATAAAGAAAAATCCTGTAGAGAAACAATATGGCTACGATATGTGATCTTCACGTTAAGATCACGAAATACACTTAAAAGACCTGCGAGACTAGAGAGATTGGCCACGGAGCGTCTTGTGGGTACCTTAAATATGAGACTTTGTGCCAAGAGATTGACCCAGGACCATCTCGCAATCATGCAGAACATGAGATTCTTGCAAGACACGCCCTACTTACAACCAAATAACACCACAGGGATTAACACACTCAGTCGTGGTTTGGCTTTGAGCACACACAGATCCAGGGCTCTCAGCGCATATAAAGCGTACAAGGACAATGCATTATAAATTAAACATAAACGACAAAGTGAAGAAGAAAACAGCGCAGAGAAAAGAGACTCAAAAGCGTTGGAGAGACAAAAAAGAAAAAGAATAATCTAGGTGCAAATTCAGAAAATAGAGAAAGTAATTATCAGCCCAGAACAAGTGGAACTGAAAAAAAAAATACGTTCAATCAGGATGTTGGCGCTATACACATGCAGAGCAGGTTAGAGATTATGAAAGCAGTGGAATTTGAAAGGCTCAAAAAAAAAAAAAATAGTTGGCGCGATACACATGTGGAGAAAGTTAAAGAATATGTAAGTAGGAAAATTAGAAAGTATAAAAAAAAGAAAGTAAAGATCGCAGGAGCACAAACAAATGGAAATTATTACTCAAAAAAGGGAAAATAATCACCACGGACCAGGTGTCATTAAAAAAAGTAGGCGCGAAACACATGCAGAGCAAGATACAGAATATGAAAGCAGAAAAAAACGACAGTGTCAAAAAAAAGAAAGTAAATATCGCATTAGCGCAAAAAAGAGAAATTATTACTCGGAGAAATAACGAAAAGGCGAATAGAGATCGAATATATGGACATAGGTGATATGTCACAAGTATGTAAATATTGTAAGACTTTGAAGTTTAAGGCAAGAGAATTTCAAAAACGGGGTTTACCTCACATGCATTTATTGGTTACTTTGCAAAAAAATTAACTGCTGATGATGTAGATCGCTTTTTCTGTGCTGAAATTCAAAACAGAGAAACCTATCCTGAATTATGGTACAAAGTCATTAAACACATGTCTCACTGACCTCATTAAAAAGATTCAGCACGTTGGGACTCAAAAGATTCCAAATATTGTTTTTACAGAAGTTCTGAAATTAAAGTGAAACTAATGAAATAGCAACAATTCAAAGAAAAAAAAAAAATCTTAAAAGTGTGTATCCGGAAAAACAAAATCGGGGGTTGGCGAGCGAAGCGAGCAGGGGGTGAAGCCCCTTAGTAATAATTAATGAAATAAGAAGTGTACAGAATAGTAGAATCATGCAGAGTAATCGTATTAAAAACAATGCAATTTTTATTATTTTTTGTTTGATATAATGCAATGTATTTTGTCTGTTAATGATGATAATAATAATAACAATAATAATAATGCCAATACTAGTAATGATAAGAATACAGTATTAGCTGTTCTGCTTTGGAGACTTGTATGCTGAAAATAAGAAGATGTAGTATTGGCTTTCTTTATTTCATGGAAGTTGTGTAGGGGGTAATATTATTAAGAAGAAGAAGAAATAATACAAAATAAATGGAATAAAAATAAAAAGAATAAATAAAAATAAATACAAATAAGAAAAAATAAACAATATAAATATAGCATTAGCTATTTTATTTAATACAGATTCTTTAGATTAATGATGATAATAATGGAGCGGTCTTGTTTTGTGCACATTAATGAAGGAGTAATGTTTAATAGTTTTTTGGGTTTTTTTGTGCAAATTGATTTGGTAGAGGAGGATGATAAAAATAGACTATTAAAAGACATATGCTAACAATAGCAAATGATAGTGTGAAAATGTATTGTGCAGTAGTAGTAGTAGTATTCCTTGTACTGGTAAATTGTAATAACATTAATGGTCTTATTAATATAATGATAGTAATACTAATACATATGTTTTTTGTGTGCTTTTTCCCTTATTCTTTCAGAATTACTGGCTTTTTTTGCAGCGGCTGATCTATTGTTTAGACGTGAGTCTGTGTTTGTATCAACAGGAAAACTGCTAATATAACCATTTCTTTCTTTAATTGACTTACTGGTTGACTGTATTGTTTTAATAGACCATACATCACCTTCATTGTTGATGTAAGTACTCATAGGGTAACATTAAATAAAAAAATATATATATTTTTATAATATTAGTTTGATGTATATTGTCTTCATAAACGTGGTGGTTTCTTGTTTTTTCTTCTTTCTTTTTTTGCTTGCTTGCTTAGACACTCTTTTTACAACTCAGTTGAGTAATTTTATGCTCCAGGTTTTCTTGGTTGTATTATTATTATCATCATCAACCCTATCCCCAGAAGTTAAGTTTAGACTATAACACCACACGTATATTTTTTTTTTATATGTCTGGTTATGTGCCTAATCTAACAATCTCTTCATTCATCTAGTTTTTTCAGCATGGATTACATGCCAGAGATCTGCCGCAAGGCCAAACGGTGAGCTGACCTTGAAGGTGTCATGTGATGCGTCCCAGGTTGATCTAGAGTACCATCTGGTCAGTTTTGGGCTGCTCAGGGTGAAGGCACCGGAGGTGGTCAGGGATCTCATGAGGGCAGGAGGTGACTCCACTGACTCCATGTTGGTGCACAGTTTTTCAGACCTCCAGTTTGTCCAGTACTGGGGCCAAACTTTTAGATGGTTGATGAGACATGATGTAGGCTACACCATCATGGTGTGGGAAACACTCCAAAGGGAGCACAAGGGTGGCAGGTCTCTGACAGCCCAGCCGCAAGCAACAACAATGCTCTGGAGGCCTATGCCTGCCTCTTTCCCGAGGTGCAGTCAGCCATCTGTCAGCCATGGGTGAGAGACTGGTCAGCAAGTCCCAGAAATAGGGCAAGAGGCTCATCTGCTTCTGCAACCACAGAGACCTGACTTTTGAGGCCCCTGTAAGATTTGGCAGATTGGGAGGCAAAGAGGTGAATGGAATTTGGTGTGTGAAGGGAAGGGGAGAGTGAGTGAGGGAGTGAGGGAGAGAGGGAGGGAGGTACCCTGCTAACATTTGTGCATTTGTAACCCATACCGCTTTTCTGCTCTGACAGTTACATTAAGTGGATCTAGTTCCAGAAACTTAAAAAGGCCAGCCTCCATCATTCCTGATGATGTACTACATGGAGATGGAGACAGGTAAATGACAGTCATCCATGGCAGATGATAGTTTTGTGTATATATATATATTTTTAACCCCCCTCCCCACACCCCACCCCCCCCCCCCCCCACACACACACCCAAGGTGATTTGTGTTTTTGCCAGCTAAACATTGTTTCAATTCTCAGTCCTCCAAAATAGTCTTGCACTGCAGGGATGGATTTCTCAAAACAGTAAGATGAGCCATGCACAAGCAGTGCATATTGTCATTTGCCACAATTAACTGCCTTGCTTGAGTACCTTTAGTTATCACAACATAGTAATGTGTGGTGTGAGGCCAGTGTCTATGTGTGCGTGTGTGTGTGTGTGTGTGTGTGTTTGCACATGCATATGTCACAAGTCATCTAGACTGCTTACCAAACTTTGCAATCCATATAAACACAAGCATGCTAACCTCGCTGACCAGACATTTGCTTTTCCTGTCTCCACTTTCTGTGGTTAACCTGATGCATCTCTGTCTCTCTCTCTCTTCTCCCTGCCACAGGGTGTCCTACATCAAACAGCTCATCTGCCAGATATGTGAATACACACTGTGCAGATATTTTCTGGAAGAGCAAATAAGATCCTGGATGTCACAGTCAACACAGTACCTATAAACGTGCACCAAGTTCTTGGCTCATGGCGTCCCACCACCTGCTGTGCCCACTCCACCCCTGCCAATGACCCCAGTGCCAGGAGGAATCTGGTTGTTGTCAATGTGTGCCAGGGAGGTGACCTTGTTGCTGGAAGAGACCAAGGCCCAGATTACCTCCATCTTCAGCTCATTCTTGAAGATGGACTCATCCAAGAAAGTGAGTGACACCGATCGCCTGCCCATCCATCCATCCATTATCTAACCCGCGGAATCTGAACACAGGGTCACGGGTCGCCTGCCCATCCATTCCTGTAATCCTTCCCTCTAGCTTTCTCGCACCCGAGGCGATGGTTCTCTCCCTTCCTTTCCTCAGGTGACCAAGAATCTTGCCGGCATGGGGATCTGGGTGACAGCATAGGTAACAAGCATGGCCTTATCCTCATCAGCATCCTCACCGCTAACAAGGGCACAGGCTTGCACCCCATGGCTGTCAGGCTGCTGCAGTGGTACAGGAACGCCAGCATTTCCCCTCCTCTGGCTCTGTACGTGGAATACGATAGCTGTTCCGTTGTAGGAAAATCCAAGGTGGCATCTATGTTACATGAGTGGAATTGGCAAGTGGTGCGGCTCGACGTGTGGCACCTCATGCAATGCTTTGCAACAGGTGTCACCACAGAAAGTGACCTGATGTACATCCTATTCATGGGGAATCTCTCCTTCACCATTTTTGAGTGGGATTAGGGAGATGCTGCCCAGCTGTGCCAGACCTTAGCCACCGAGTCCGTGACAGGACCTAGGGACTTCCACATCAGTGACATATCGCTCAAGGATCTGGCCCAGCACTGCAGCCACTGCACACACGGGGCAGAGAAGACTGAGGAGATGCTGTAGCCTTCAGAGACACCAAAAATACCATGGTCATCCTGCTGCTGGACCATGACAAGATCCAGGACCACCTCCACTATATCCAGGACTCGCCTGATGTATACCTGTACATACAGACCATGCAGCTGGTCAAATGGGGATCACTCTGCTGGTGTTAGGTGTACATGGGGCTCCTCTTCCTTGAAGTCATTCCACTTGCACCTGGACCACTTCAAACATGATAAGGATCCAGAACCTGTCCTCTCTATGTGTCAGGGAGGGTAAAGGAGGAGACATTGTTTTCTTTCTTTTTCTCACTGTGTCTATCTCTCTCCAACTTTCTTTCCGGCACTTCAGTGAGTGTGGCTCACTTCCATGAATATCTTCTTGAAGGGCACAGTAGAACGAGGACTGTGCAGCACCGTGCAATCTAAACTGCTACAGTGGCCATCTCTAGCCCTCCTTCAGTCTGCTTGGCATGAAGCTAAGCTGCAAACTACACTGGAGATGAGGGTGGCTATGTCTGTCTGTTTTTTCCCCCTTTGTCTCTCACACCTTTTTACCTGGTTCGCCCTCTCCTTTTTTTTGGCATCTTGCCCATTTAACAGGAGATCATCTAGTACCTCTTTTCTCAGACAGGGATGCTGATGTTCCAGATGGGACCCAGGATGACAACGACTAAGAAAGTATTGATGAGGGCTTCCTGGAACTTGTAGAGGCAAATCCTCTTTGGTCTAGAGGAGCACTTTGTCTCGGCAACCGGCAGATCCGCATCATCACTATTGGAGTCTTCCCCTTGCACGCAGGCCATTTCCAGGGTGTGCCACAATTAAGTCTTTCAAAAGGAGTTACCGGGCAGTTAGAGTATGCCCATGGATTATCTCATAAGTTCCTCTCCCTCTTCCCACAGGATAGCTTGGGACTTGATGGTACCCCAGGATACCAACACGTGGTCAATCTAGCTTGCTGTCTTGTGGAGCTACGTCACTATGCCTTCATGACACAGCACCAGGTGGCGGAGATCTGGGTATGATTGGCGCTTCATCTTCTGCCACCCCATGGTAAGTACTTGCCTCTTCGGCTGCGACAGCCTCCTTCCTTCTGTTCGGATTTGTCAAAGGCAGGACTGATTTTCTTCTCCCCTCTTCCTCTGGTGAATAGATAGCAAAGCTGCACAAATTGCCAAATATCAGCAATATTGTTCACCCTAAGGGAACCACCATTTCCAGTGTGAAGGTGAACCACTTTCAGCAATCATGAGGGATTACATCTGCATCCGGGAGAACATCCAGAGCAACTCTGTACTTTCAGCCTGGACCAGCATCCAGGTGTTCCACTTCAATCGGCGCACCCTGATGCAGTGGAGGGCACAGAAGAAGCTCTGGGCTGCAGGTTCCTTTGTGCCTTTCTTATCCTCTCTCACTTACTTTCTTTTGTGTTCCCACAAGCACTACATTCACACTAGGGACATAGCACAGCAAGCTCTGCCCCTGCCCAGTGTCTTGGTGCTGGCTTCAGAGCCCACCTCAGCCATGCGCCTATGGCCAGTGGGTCCTGAGCTGATGGCTGTCCAGCTTTTTCAGTTCACTGACCCACAAGACCTGTCAGGTCAGACGACTCGCCAAGCTCTGGGCCCTGCGGACGTGGTACAGTCCACCTTTGGGTACCAACCACCCAGGCAGTCACTGCCATTCTTATGGCTCCTCCACCGTCAACCCTTCTGTATTGCACACCATGGCCTGGAAGCACAGGAAGAGAGACTGGAGTCAGAGGAGTGGGTGCACCAGCAAGGGATTCCCCTTAAGCAGAGGAAGAAAATGGAGGCCTTCACCTGCCAGCATTGTGGCCATCCAAAAACTAAAGAGTTCTACTACAGCTGCTTTAGAGGGGAATCCTTTTGCTCCACTGCTACTGGTAGGAAGGTACAAGAGTCGCTGCAGGAAAAAAGAAGGGCGAAGCTGTGACGGTAGTAGAACCGTCGCCAGGTCCTTTGCCGAGCTACAGTGAGCCGGAAGAACTGGTAGCAGCCAGTAATTAATCAAACATACTACGCCGTAGAATTGACAGGTGCAGTACCGAAAAATTGTAATGTTAAAATAATCCTCACAAGACACTCGATGCATAATTACAATATTTGAGTGCATAATTACAATAAGAATCAGATTTTTAGATTTCATACAATGCCTTCACTTACCAGATTGGCCAAGTCCTCTTCTTTAGCGGACTACCTGCTTTAGCAGTCAGTTGATGGGAAGTTTTCATTCTGCTCAGCTGGCTGCATACTCCCTTTATGCTGCTAAAAGCAAGCAGCTGATTTTGCAACAATCAAAGGTAATGAAACGGAAAAGGGGGAGAGAAGGTTGCAATACAGGGATGGTGGAAGTTTTACTCTACTTGTTCATGGATTTTGTGTTTTGTTGTTGTTTAAGAGTTTAGAAATTACCCCCGGGGATGTGTGAAATCTAGGTGTGTTTGTTTATGTGTAGGAATAAAATGAGAATAAGTGGATGGACCCCCCTCCTCTTTCAGAATGGTATGCACCTATTGCCTTTAGGCAAATGTGTAGGAACTGCATAAAAAATCCTTCATGCCATTAGTTTGTCAGTCAGTGGTGAGGATAGGTGTCACTATTGCAATTTCCCCCATACCATGCTTTTGGCTGTTTTAAAGGTATTTTTTCAACTTTTAAGCCAGGGTACCTCCTAGATTTTGGGAGAGCTTCAGCACTGTTATAGATAGATTGGATCAGTTTATCTGACCTTTCTACCATTATCTTTTTTTTTGGCAGCTTTGGACTATGTGCATTTTTAGAGCTCTTGCCCGTAACTACTGTGCATGAAAGTTTTCTGTTATTTATTAATTTTTATCATTTTTTTGTTAGGATACAACAATTTGTTTTGTTTGATTGTTAAATATTAATTTTATGGATTGTTTATCTTTTAATGACACCTTTTTCTTGCAGATTTTTGCCCTTTATCTTACCAACAAATCCTGGATTATGACTCGTCCTACAATAAACATCAGTAACTTTGGTTTCAAAATGCTGTGTGCTTTATATGAGTGATGGGGCATCTTGAGTGCCATCCGGCTATGAACAGCTAGCGGGCACTGACTTGAGACAGTGTATCATGACAGAAGCAGAGAGGGGCGGGGGGGTATAAATACATCATAAATGTAGGAGCCAAACTTGTCAGTGTAATGAAGACTGCTGTCACTTGCAGTATACAGGACGTATGTACCTAATGTGTAGATTTTAAGGATGTTACAGTAAGAAAAATATCTGCAGAAAATTCAAGCAGACCCATGGAAAATACTGCTAACTACAAGGTCACATTATGACAAATACTATTTTATTCATAAACAGGCCAATTAAGTGACAGCAACACAAGTTAGCTGCCAAGTTGTTTGCGTTTTCCATTAGACATAATCAAAGTCATTGTGCAACTATCCTTACCTTAACTTCTTTATTCTTTTCATTCCAAGGGATCATAATTGTGAAGTCATTCATGCAGTCCACTAATGCATCTGTTTGAGCTTCTTCCAGATTGGTAGCACCAGCTAATCCTGTGTGAAGGTAGTTAACATAAAAATGCTTAAAAGTAAAGCAGAAACTGCAATAATTTATTAAGTGCAGCTTATGCTACAAGCTGTAGAAACTTTAAAAATGAACATGCAAACAGTATTAATGTTGAAATTACTAGGGCTCTGATGCCACAATCTTGCTCTTAAGTTGAATGGCAATATGCTGTTTAATTTAACAAACTGAATAGCCAGTGGGCACTGCCAAGTTAAGAAGAGCAGATTTCGGATCTCTCTCACTGCTCCCCATTTTCCTTTGGCTGACAATCAAATAATACTTTAGTTATGTTATTAATTAATAGTTGCATGTATGTAATATAGTGTGTCATTTTAATTGAACTTATTCTTAATATTGAGAAGAATAGAAGTTGTTTGAAATGCTGGAAATTAAATCCTATTAAAAGCAAGACATCCTGGGAAGTGTGAAAACCATAGAGATGTTTGAGTGCAAGTATACAATAAATGCCCCTGTAATATAGTGTGTGTAGGAACTCTAATAATATCAACATGGAGGTATCTTCCCTTGGGAACCTCAAAGACAATGTAACATGAATGCTCTTCCTCTGTTGTGATGGAGAGAAATTTACGTGTATTAAAAAAAAAAAAAAAAAAAAAAAAAAACAACAAACAGGCTGGTCCAGTTGTATGTTGTTCCTTTACAGGAGCTCTGTCTCTCATTTTTTATTTACAACTACTAGGGGGCTTTGCCCCCTGCTCGTTTCGCTCGCCAACCCCCATGTTGGTTTTCCAGATACACACTTTTAAGATTTTGTTTTCTTTGAATTGTTGCTATTTCATTAGTTTCACTTTTATCTCAGAACTTCTTTAAAAACAATATTTGGAATCTTTAGAGTCCCAACATGCTGAATCTTTTAAATGAGGTCCATGAGACATGTGTTTAATGACTTTGTACCATAATTCAGGATAGGTTTCTCCGTTTTGAATTTCAGCACAGACAAAACGATCTACATCATCAGCAGTTAATAATTTTTTTTGCAAAGTAACCAATAAATGCATGTGAGGTAAACCCTGTTTTTGAAATTCTCTGACTTAAACTTCAAAGCCTTACAATATTTACATACTTCAGACATATCACCTATGTCCACATATTCGATCTCTATTTGCCTTTTCGTTATTTCTCCGAGTAATAATTTCTCTTTTTTTGCGCTAATGCAATGTTTACTATCTTTGTTTTGACAGTTTTGTATTTTTCTGCTTTTATATTCTGTATCTTGCTATGCATCTAATCGTGATGATTATTTTCCCTTTTTTCGAGTAATAATTTCCTTTTGTTTATGCTAATGCGATCTTTACTATCTTTTTTTGATACTGTAGCAACCTCTGCATTTGGCTCGAAAAGAGAAGTAAAAAAAAAAAAAAAAACAGACAGACGTAGTAAAGTCTCACAAAAGTTTTACTTGAACAATCAAGCAAAATGACACCTTAGAAAAAGAACGCCGACTTCATAACCCCAAACACCCCCCCCCCCCCATTACCGCATCAATCAATACCCCGCTGTCAGTCTTCCGTGCTGTACTCCGCCCTCCCTCAATCGAACCTAACGATCCTCAAAAAAAAAAGGCTTCAGCCTGGAAGAGACGCTACAATACTTTCGAATTTTCCTGCTTTCATATTCTTTACCTTTCTCTGCATGTGTATTGCACCATCATTTTTTTTTTGAGCCTTTCGAATTCCACTGCTTTCATAATCTCTAACCTGCTCTGCATGTGTATAGCGCCAACTTTTTTGAACGTCTTTATGAAGTTATACTTTGTCTTTTAATTCTGAGCCCGACTGTTCTGGACTGATTATTACTTTCCTTATTTTCTGAATTTGCACCTAATTATTCTTTTTCTTTTTTGCATTTTTTTCCCTCCAACACTTTTGAGTCTCTTTTCTCTGCGCTGCTCTTTCTTCTTTGCTTAGTCGTTGATGTTTCATCTATAACGTATTGTCCTTATATAATTTATATGCTCTGAGAACCCTGTATCTGTGTGTGCTCAAAGCCTTGACATGACTGAGTGTTTTGCTGCCTTTGGTCTTATTTGATATTGGTTTTAAGTAGGGCGTGTCTTGCAAGAATCTCACGTTCTATGTCCCCGCGAGATGGCCCTGAGTCAATCTTTTGGCACAAAGTCTCATGTTTAAGGTCCGTGCCTCTATTGTTGAGGCAGCTAACCGGAGCTGTGGCCGTAAGGTGGTCGGTGCCTGTCGTGGCGGCAATCCTCGAACCCGTTGGTGGACACCGGCGGTGAAGGATGCCGTCAAGCTGAAGAAGGACCCTGGAGGCAGCTGATAGGTACCGGCAGGCCAAGCGGAATGCGGCTTTGGTGGTTGCTGAGGCAAAAACTCGGGCGTGGGAGGAGTTTGGGGAGGCCATGGAGAACGACTTTCGGACGGCTTCGAAGAGATTCTGGTCCACCATCCGGCGTCTCAGGAAGGGGAAGCAGTGCAGTGTCAACACTGTATATGGTGGGGATGGTGCGCTGCTGACCTCGACTCGGGACGTTGTGGGTCGGTGGGGGGAGTACTTCGAAGACCTCCTCAATCCCATTAACATGCCTTCCAATGAGGAAGCAGAACCTGGGGACTCAGAGGTGGGCTCCCCCATCTCTGGGACTGAGGTCACCGAGGTGGTCAAAAAACTCCTTGGTGGCAGGGCCTCTGCAACATCGCATGGACATCAGGGACAGTGCCTCTGGATTGGTAGACCGGGGTGGTAGTTCCCCTCTTTAAGAAGGGGGATCGGAGGGTGTGTTCCAACTACAGAGGGATCACACTCCTCAGCTTCCCTGGAAAAGTCTATTCAGGGGTCCTGGAGAGGAGGGTCCGTCGGATAGTCGAGCCTCGGATTCAGGAGGAACAGTGTAGTTTTCGTCCTGGTCGCGGAACAGTGGACCAGCTCTACACCCTTAGCAGGGTCCTGGAGGGTGCATGGGAGTTTGCCCAACCAGTCTACATGTGTTTTGTGGACTTGGAAAAGGCATTCGACCATGTCCCTCGGGGAATCCTGTGGGGGGTACTCCGAGAGTATGGGGTACCGGCCCCCCTGATAAGGGCTGTTCAGTCCCTGTACGATCGGTGCCAGAGCCTGGTCCGCATTGCCGGCAGTAAGTCGAACCCGTTTCCAGTGAGAGTTGGACTCCGCCAGGGCTGCCCTTTGTCACCGATTCTGTTCATAACTTTTATGGACAGAATTTCTAGGCACAGCCAGGGCGTTGAGGGGGTCCAATTTGGTGGGCTCAGGATTGGGTCACTGCTTTTTGCAGATGATGTTGTCCTGTTTGCTTCATCAGGCCGTGATCTTCAGCTCTCTCTGGATCGGTTCGCGTGTGAAGCGGCTGGGATGAGAATCAGCACCTCCAAATCCGAGACCATGGTCCTCAGCCGGAAAAGGGTGGAGTGCCCTCTCAGGGTTGGTAGCGAGATCCTGCCCCAAGTGGACGAGTTCAAGTATCTCGGGGTCTTGTTCACGACTGAGGGAAGAATGGAGTGTGAGATCGACAGGTGGATCGGTGCGGCATCCGCAGTAATGCGGACTCTGCATCGGTCTGTCGTGGTGAAAAAGGAGCTGAGCCGCAAGGCGAAGCTCTCAATTTACCAGTCGATCTATGTTCCTACCCTCACCTATGGTCATGAACTATGGGTAGTGACTGAAAGAACGAGATCGCGAATACAATTGGCTGAAATGAGTTTCCTCCGCAGGGTGTCTGGGCTTTCCCTTAAAGATAGGGTGAGAAGCTCAGTCATCCGGGAGGGGCTCAGAGTAGAGCCGCTGCTCCTCCGCATCGAGAGGAGTCAGATGAGGTGGCTCGGGCATCTGATCAGGATGCCTCCTGGATGCCTCCCTGGTGAGGTGTTCCGGGCACGTCTAACCGGGAGGAGGCCCCGGGGAAGACCCAGGACACGTTGGAGGGACTATGTCTCTCGACTGGCCTGGGAACGCCTTGGGATTCTCCCGGAAGAGCTAGAAGAAGTGGCCGGGGAGAGGGAAGTCTGGGCATCTCTGCTCAAGCTGCTGCCCCCGCGACCCGACCTCGGATAAGCGGGAGACAATGGATGGATGGATGGATGGATTAATACTATTATTTTTAAATGAATCTTTAAATTAAATTGAACAGATGCTGCTGACAGTGTGCCGGACCTTTTCAACTGGCTGCAAATTTAGAGTTTAAAAGAGTGTCCAACATCTGACAATGTAACAGACTCTGAGAACAAACAAAAACAGGTATACTTTATTTGTTCCCAAAGACAAAACTTTACAGAAGCTCAAGAATAGGAGAGCTGTTGCTGTCAAACACAGGCTTGTAAGGTGGGAAGTAAGACATGGTCAGATCTGTTCAGTTGTACTGCATTTACATGTAAAGGCATTGACACTCGAATAGAGCAAGTCCAGTTTTGTTGCGTTCACAAATCCAACAGACCAATTGAAGTTTGTTGGTTCCGATGTCCCCTGGTTACTACAACAGCCTTCTTGGGTCATAATGATTAATTTCTTAAAATATTAATACAGAGTGAATCATTTCTGTTCCTCAGAATAAATAAATATTTATTAGGATGATGTAGTATATCTCCATTAGCAATAAGATGGACAAATTCAATGACTGGATAACACATTTTAGTTTTTATAATGATATGCTCACTCATTTCCAATCTCACTCCTGTCATTTCCTCCGTCTCTCCTGTGATAAGGTGCAACAGGCAGCGGTGATAATAGTGCTCTCAGCCGAATTCAGGAACATTTAGTATATCTCACTTAATGTTCTCAGAGTCTCTTACATTGTTAATGTTATAGATATAGGAAGCAATCATATTCTAACTCAATGTCAATTTTCAAGTTTCCAGCTTGTGTAAATGGCAGTTGATATGAACGCATAGCTCGGGTCTGTATCTGTGATGAAAGCAGTGTATCTTCAATTTAAAAATTAATTTAAGAGTTATAGTGACAAGTCAGAGACCTGATCTTCAAAATAAGTAATTGGTTAATAATCATTAAAAAAAGCCTTCCCCACCCCACCTCCCTAAAAAAATGGCAGCAAGGGAAAGAGCTCCTGTAAAAGGCAGCCACCAGTGAAGAACCCATCTGGACGTAGAATATATTAAATATTCCCATACTCACTAGGTAGCACTGTATTCACCACCTATGGAGCCCTATTACACCCTATCGGAGGAGTGGGGAAAGGGCAAAGATTCGGAGTGTTAATTAAAGTAAGGTGGAAAGGATTCAGTTCTGGCCTGACTCAATATGATGAGAAACGTTCACTTGCTTTTATATTAGTTGTATGAACTGTTATTTCTCATGGTGAGTTTAAATACTGTCTTTCACCTCTTATTTCATGTTCTTCTTTTTTTAAGGCTGGATGGGTTTCATCAGACGGAGTAAAAAACGCAGGAGGAGGACTGAAGATTTATGTTAATAAGTGATGGATAAAAAGGGAGCACATTATAAATTAAATATGTGACCAAGACATTGAAATGTGTACTGAATTTGTCTACATTACTGCTCAAGGAAATAAGTTACTTCATCCTGGCTGACTCCGTAACAGTGATGATTCACTCTATACCAGAGTTTGTTTGTTTTTTATTATTATAAGTATCATCCATCTATTCATATGTAATTCACTACAACAGTAACAAAAATTTTGTTCTTGTATCACCCTAAATCACACAAGTAATGCCGCAATGGGCTTTAACAGGCCTTGTTTCATGACGTACCCCAGCCTTGATTCCCCAAGAAGGCAAGAAAAAGACTCCCAAAAAAAGAAAAAACACCTTTGTAGGAATGAAAAATGGAAACAATCTTGGGAAAGGCAATTCAGAGAGAGACCCTTCCAGGTAGGTTGTGTGTGCAATGGATGTGAAAAAACTGGGTAAATATAATACACAAAACAGAACACAAGCAATCTTCTTTACAAAGCTAGATGGCAAATATGTATCTGCCATTGCCACTTCAGAATTATAGAATAGTACAATATAGAATAGTAGTACAAACTACAGGGCAAAATGCAAATATAGTGTAGAATATACTACTCACTAAATACGGAACTATCACATATGAAGACACAAATTTGTTCAAATGCATAAACAACAAAGTAGAAACTAATTAACATAAATGAAAAACAACAATATCTGCCCATTGGCTAATTGTAGAACCACTGCCAGATTATAGAAGTCAATGCTACTACAAATAAATCCATCCATCCATCCATCCATCCATTTTCCAACCCGCTGAATCCGTACACAGGGTCACGGGGGTCTGCTACTACAAATAAATGCATAAATTAATTTCTCAGTATCCTGCATATTTAGTAGATGCCTTAATTTTCCAACATTTTAAGATTGCATAAGCATGTTTTGGATAGTTTTGTAATGTACGCTTTAAATGACATGCTAAGACAAACATAACCCCTAGATTGCAGGCGAATTCAGTAAAACTAATGGTGATTCCAATTGAGTTAAATAATGACAAAATATTGTTGCAATCAGTATCATTCCATCCAATAATTAACATTTCTGTTTTGTCTGTGTTCAGTGACTCATCCATCCATTCCTTTAACTCAATAGTACATCTAATTTAGGACAACATCGGAGAACTAAGAGTTATCTGCATATGAGTAAAAACTAACATTGTTTTCCAATGATAGATCCCAGCAAGTAAAGTGAAAACAGTAAAGGTCCCAGTACTGAACCTTGTGGGACACCATATCTAACCATATCTAACATCTGTGTGTAATGATGGAGTACTGTCAGTACATTTCTCTACGTACTGGAATGGGTTTGATAAATAAGAACTAAACCAGGCAAGGACATTAAACCAATGTCAGTTTCCAGCCTGTGTTGTAAACAGAATGTTCAATGGTATCAAACGCTGTGCTAAAATCTAACAATATAATTACATTGCAATTTCCTTCATCAGAGGATATCAGAATGTTGTTTACAACATGTTAGTGCTGTTTCTGTACTGGTGCGGAAGCCAGGCTGGAATTTTCTTAAATAAATTATTATCTGTCAGGCGAGACTGAAAACTACTGGCTACTATTTTTCAAGTATTTAAAGCAAGGGTAAATTTTAAATGGGTCTACAGTCATGACCAAAATGTTTGAGAATAACACAAATATTGGTTTTCACAAAATTTGCTGATTCAGTATTTTTAGATCAGATGTTTCTATGGTATACTGAAGTATAATTGGAAGCATTTCGTAAGTTTCAAAGGCTTTTTTTTTGGCAATTACATTAGGTTTATGCAAAAAGGCAGTATTTACAGTGCTGGCCCTTCTTTTTCAAGACCTCTGCAATCACCCTGGCATGCTTTCATGCATGACTTTACCCTAGTCCTCAACAGTCCGATCCCTGTACCTTTTGCAGAATATCAGTCTGTCTCTGATGTTTTTCTTGGAGAGAAGTGGCTTTTTTGCTGCCCTTCTTGATACCAGGCCATCCTCCAAATGTCTTCGCCTCACTGTCTGTGCAGATGCACTCACACCTGCTTTTTACTATTCCTGAGCAAGCTCTGCACTGGTGGTGTCCCGATCAGGAGTCATAAATAAAGATTTAATTTTTAACCACAGAGAAAACTGTTTAAATATTTTTATTACCATTATGACAAAACCCCATTGATTCTCTGCTAAATAAAATAATTCTGAAAATTTGTCAGGTGCAGAAGTGTCAGTCCAGTATGCTGCTATAGTATCATTGAGGTATGTGTTTTGCTTTTATTTTGCTTTTTAATTAGTCCCAAACCTATGCACTTATGCTATTGAACAAAATCTAGAACAGTAGTCTTACCTGTTTCCTTAGCAAGATATCTTGCAATTGCAAGGCTCTGAGGAATGATTATGCCATCCACTTCCATTATAGGAAGTTTTTCAAATGGAATAGCTAGGGAATTAAACAAAAATGCACATTGTATTCCTTCATCACAGTATACTGTACTACTAATGGACACTTCATGCACTTACAGTTTCTAACATTAGTAAGTTACTCACAAATTCATAGAACTTTGAGCCACACAAATAAATACAAAATAATTGAAATCAAATGAAAGATGAATGATATTTTACTTCATTGCACTATTCATCCACTGTGCCTTGGTTTGTCCAATATACCCATGAGACATCCTTCACTTTTTATGAAGACATCCTGAGAACAGAGTGGCACCCCAAATCAAGCTTTTCCAGATTTTGATTTTATAGTTTTGTATGGCCAAGCATGGTTTAAGAGATTTGTCTCTCTTTGCAAAAATATATTCCCTATATCTGATGAGGAAAATATTTTTTTGTACAGCTTTTTTTCTTTTTTCTAAAGCAGGTTCTTTATTAAGTTTTACTATATTAAATAGTATAATAAATTGTTTGGTAAAGTAGAGATGTTATTATACTGGGATGCACAAAACAATCTAACTAATGTGATAATAAGAGTGAAGAAGACCAAAATAATTAAGTCATGATGGGTGATTACTGTAACAAAAAATAAACTTAAGAAAGGGGTGAAGAAAAGGGCTAACACTAAGTACCAAAATGACAAACAGAAAAAAATCTGCTGCCACTCAGATGTTTTAGTAAACTAGGGGGCTTAGCCCCCTGCTTGCTTCGCTCACCCATCCCCTCCACCCTGGGCACGATATGCTCCAGCCAATTCACGTCTCTACCGCTTGTGTTGTGAAGGGAGTGGGGGGTTGGGGGCTGAATGCACACTAAGAAGATGTGGACGGATCAGCTGCTGGCTTGCTGCTACCGAGCTGTGTGTTCTGCTTGTCGCGCTGCGCTTCGATCATTTAAAAGCCTGTTCAGCAGCTGTTCTTTTGTCTCAATGCCTTGTCTCGTGGGACGTTAAAGTGTTTCTTGTGAGACGTCAAAGTGTCTTCCAAGAAGATCACGTCTCGACCCAAGATTTTTTTATTATAATAAAGAGATAGACTTTAAATCCTTTCCTATCTAGTGGGGTGGTTTGTCCATTTGCCCACTGCTGAAGTACTGTGTAACCACCAAAGATCCTTCTCCCTTTCAGACTCTCAAGTGTGGCCACTCTTATCCTCCCTCCTGTCAAATATCTGGCCAAGCTTATGTTCTAATTCCACACTCACAGGGCCAATTCATGCTATTATTGCAGCTTTAGCCCTCAGTCTGGGTATTACTTTCAGGGCAATCCTCAGGACTGCTTCTAAGGTCAGGGGTTGTCCTTAGTCCTGAGCCTGTCACTTTAGAGGTCCCTCCATTAACCCCTAGTTTTCTGTAATATCAAGTACCTATTTAAAGGGCCAGGCATTCTTAGTGGCCCAGCCTAGATTAATCATAGCAAGAACAGGGCAGCACCACTTGGACAACAGACATGATTTTCTCCCACCTGGCAGTTTAGGAAAAGTCTTGAAAACACTGGCATAGCTATATTCAGTGCAGGAGGAGCAGTTGCACAGGCACTCACAGTGACTGTATGGTTGTTGTTTGCAAGTCTTCTTAACATCAGAATGAAAAAGTTGATGGTGGTATCATGCTCACGACTCCATAAAGATTAGGGCTGTTGACTTTTTATGTAGCTTATATGCTTAATGTATCTCATTGATGGTGGTCATTTTTTAATTGGATTTAATATAATTTCACATAAAGGCAGGATTTATGAATTTGTTTACACTAGGGTACATTAAATTTCTTGTTACATCACTGCTTTCAAGTATCTATCTCCCATATCCTTTCTCTGCATAAAAAGCTATTAAATTTCTAATAAATCTTATTTCACCTGCCACATAGTGTCCCAGCACAACACTTCATTCCTCCACTCAAGTATGAAATCTTTTTTTTCTTGCCTTCTGCCTGTCTATGGAATTAAGAACACATGAAGGACAGCAAAGAAAAACAAAACCACATATGCGGTCAGCCCTTAAAATACAGTAGTATATATGTACATTATGCTTACTTTGCTTAATTTCAGGCCAGTCTTTCCATTCTACTCGTATATCTTCATATTTCATACCTGCATATGCAAAAATATATCGTGCCAGTTCGGCTCTTCCTCTCATATTGAAATATGTAAGTTTGCAATTGTACATCTTCACCTTCAAAGAAAAAAAAACACAAAAAAGATGATTTATTAAATTGACAGCTGTAATAACTAAATATAGATGCTCTTAATAAACATCTTTTTTCTGAATAAGCCATATGACAGTTATCTGGATGTAAGTTCAAAAGCAAAAGCCTTTATACTAATAGACCAATGAGTGAGCTGGGCAATTGTATCCTTCTGTTTGTGCAGCTATTGTAGCGGGGTGTGGTGAGTCACCAAGGTAAACTGTTGTCCCCAGAGATATTAACAGAGGGCCTCCACCGTCCACTTAATTGCCAAGCACTCCTTTTCAATAATCTAATAATTACGCTCCCTGTGTAGCAGCTTTCTGCTGAGAAACTTGATGGGGTGTTCTTCCCCCTCAAAACATTGTGAGAGCTCTGCTCCTAAACTGTTTACAGAACAAATTCCTTTAAAAAGACTGTATTGTGCAGAACCAGGAATGATGATAAAGTGGCTTTTAGGTCCTGCGAAAGCTCTCTCACAGGCTTCGGTCCAGACAACATTACGATTCTGCCAGTCAAGTCAGTGAGGGGTGGTGGCCCAATGTGCAAAACTGGGAATAAACTGCCTATAATGCCCCATGAGCCCGAGGAAGGCACGAACCTGCCTCTGTATTTTGGGACGGGGATATGCAAGCACTTATCCATTTCAGGCTTCAGCAAACCTTTCCCCATGGAATATCCCAAATAGCAGGTTTTTGATATACCTAGCTTGCACTTCTTAGGGTTGGCCATCAACCCCGCCAGCCATAAACTGTCAAGCAGATTGAGATTGAGATTCCCAGTCATTACTGAAAATGACCACATCGTGAAGATGGACAAGTGAGTTAGAACATACAGGATGTGTTACTGCAGCATAGCAATGGATTGTGTACACTGTGCAAAGCACAAGGGCCTATGAGCTTGGGGTGCCCACTTGGGGCCGTATAGATTTAAAAAAAAATTGAATAACTTAAATCACTTGCACAGTTCATTGCATTAATAATCACCAGGCCAGTCCAATCCATGATGATATGATATATTCGTCAGGCCTACAGTTTACATGAATTTAGTCTTTGGGAGTTCGGAGGCTTGGTGACTAATCAGAGGCACAACGCGTCTTAGTCTGCCTTACAGAGAAGTGCACATTCTCAAATTTGACGACCGTTGACGTGTCATAGTGGACGTGAACGGAAGGTCATCACATAAATAGTATAAATATACATTATTATCGTAAATAATTGTTACTTTTGTACTTTGATTTGATGCCAACAGTTTTCGAAATTTGAACTCGTAAGTGGTAAATCATAGCAATTCTTTTAAGTTATGGTCCCTGTTAGTCGGCAAACACTGAATAATTGAATAATTTGATGCTTTATATAATTTCACCATGCGATGCTGTGTCGGCCAGTAGTAGCGGATCCGGCCAACATTATAAGAGTGGTGCTGCTAAACGTAAGGCACGCCTGCAACAAGAATTGATAAACACTAAGCTTACCAAGATTTCTACCTTTCTCAAAACTGCCAATGGCCAGCAGTAGTAACTGATGAATCGTCACAACGGTCGCAAGAAGGTTTTGCAGACAGTGCAGTGAGTGAAATGGTTGCAACTGTACCAAGTCTGGAAGTAGCGATACAATGGCTTCAGATCAGGTGCTCTCTGCTAAAACTGTTGACCAAGCAATTTCCTACTGACAAGCGAATTCCTTGGAAAAATTGACACCTCACTTTACGATGTCCATTTTCTCAGAACTTGTGTAAAATATGTCAATTGTGTAGTAGTATCCTGTTAGCCAGTGTTGTTTTAATTTGTTACAAAGTTTCTACTTTCTAGCTTACATTACATTTTAATCATCTTCCTTCACAAAATTGTCTTGGAAAAGTAAGTGGTTCCACATCTTTCTATTATAAAAAAAAATCTTGGGATGAGACAAGACTTTCTTCCGCTGACGAGACATGATCTTTTGAAGAGAGATCTTTAGAAGAGAGGCAGAGAGACACTTTCACGTCCCGTTAGATGGTCAAGACACGCCCTACTTACAACCATTTTCAAACAAGACCACGGTCATCTAACCTCTCAGTTGTTGGAATGCTTTTGGCTGACACACTTCCTGTGCTCTCATCTGCTTAAAACTTTTGGTGCAGAAAAAGACAAAGTAGAACATCATAAAGAATTCAAAAATGTTGGCGCAATACACATGCAGAGCAGGTTAGAGATAATGAAAGTAGTAAAATTCGAAAGTCTCAAAAAAAATGATAGTAAAGATTGCATTAGTGCAAACAAACGGAAAATATTACTCAGTGAAATAACGGAACAGTGAAAAGAGATCGAATTGAGTATGTCTGGGGGAGAAGAGAGACAAGGCAGTGAGACAAAAGGACAGCTGCTGTACAGGCTTTTAAACGTTCAAAGTAGCGCACGAGATGCAGATCATGCAGCATGGCAGCAGCAGCAGCAGCAGCAGCAGCAGCAGCAGCAAGCCTGCAGCTGATTGAGCAAAGAGGAGGTAAAAAAAAAAAAAAACTATTTGTTTCCCATTGTATCACCATTTAAGAGGGGTTTCGGAGGAGCGACCGCATCTCTTTGGGGTGTGTTCAGCCCCCCTATTCACAACGGCGTGTAGTGAGGGCGGGGCAGGGAAGGGGGGATTTTAGGGGTTGGCGGGCGAAGCAAACAGGCGGGGTAAAGGGGTTGGCGAGTGAAGCGAGCAGGGGTTGCAGATCCCTAGTCTTACATATATTTATGTACTACTACTGCTAGCACTACCCACACCTCCCACATTCCATTCCCACAATTGACTTTATTTTTGCTAACTTACACCTACTGTAATAAAGCGATTAAAATAGTTATTACAAATTCCATTTGGAGAGCCAATTTGTTTGTCATCAGCATGTGATCTGATAGTGTTGCGGTCGTGGACACCACTGCCCTTCCAGCTCCTAGGATCTACTTGTAAATAAATTACTAACAGTTATGCTAGACAGGATGGATCCAGCTCAGGGCACAGAACAGGGTCCTTCAGCAAGCTAGCTACACCACTAATGTGTCATGAAAAATGTATGTTCTGCATGATGCTGCTCATAAGTATATAAGATGATGTGACTTAGATTGTGGATCCATGTATGATCCAGTTAGCCTATTTAAAATATTAATATCCTAAGTGATAGCATTCAATATAACTAATTGTATATTTTGCATTACCAGAGTACAACATTAGAAAACTAATGAGGTGTACAGATTGCCAGAATATTTTGCACACTATAATGATGTAATTTATGCATTTTATACAGTAAGCACCAGCTTTGTTCATTTTGTACATTCTTCCCATGTCTGTGTGGATTTGTCCTCTGCCTTCTCAGATTACTCTTCCAAATACCAGTTGTATGCAGGTTTAGTAACTAGTCTAAATTGGCTCTGTGTTTAAGCATGTCAGGGAATGAGCATGCACCCTATTCAGTTTTATTTCTTGACTTGAATCTGAATTGACTTCCCATAACCATAAAATTTAGAATTTTGTCCAGAAAATATTGAGAGATATATTTGTGGCTAGATATAGTTTAGTTCTGAACAATTCACTGTGTTAAGCTCCAGTCATTTAAGCTAATTAAACCAAGAGAAAAAGCTTTAAAAGAAGTTAGAGCTATTCCTTACCGATTGTAGTTTGTGAGTGTGTCCTCTTATACTGTCAGTAGAACTGGACCTGTGCTGTTGTGCAAGCTGTTATTTTTTGTCAATTTGTCCAGTGTGGTAAACATTTACATGCTTTGTCAGCATCAGACTTTCCCTGTCAGTGTAATCTGCTGCAAAATCTTTTTTGTTATCTTTGGAGGCGGTTCTTGTAGCTGAAAAGGTGGATTTAATACAAAATATTTCTGCCTTTGTAACAAACAGCAAATCATTTAATGGGTTGTGTTTAAATTGTTAAGTCCATACAAATTGTAGTGTGATGTATACCTTTTACAATTGTGTTTGCCAAGTAGGATGCTTCATAAAATTAAAGCATAATGACTGATGTTGAATCAAGCCAATTAAAAAAAAAAAAACAGATGGATGACTGATATTTTATGTTGAATTAAAGATATTCAGATATATATCTGACTTAATTTATTTTGCTTGTCTGCAATGTTTGAGTTATTACTTAATATTCCTCACAATATCATCTACCCATCCATTCATCCATTTTCTAACTTGCTTAGACCAATTCTATGTCACAGGGTTGGAGTTTCATGCAATCACTGAATGAGAAACAGGAACAGAACATCAGTCTGTTGCAGAGAACACACCTACTCATACTGGGCCAACTTCTGAACCCCAGTGCGCCTCCATACTGCACTGTACTAAGAATAAAATAATTAATAAAATGTAATATACAGTCTATTTTATGTTTGCTGCATCTTTCAGGTGGGAACTTATATATAAATGAAATTAACTGAAGAGCACCAATTTAAACAAGTTAGAAAATATACTCATGGCATAACATTCAGGTGTGAGGGCAGTGCATGCACTGCAGATCTCAATGGACTAAGTTCAGTAGATAAGTTCTAGATAGAACCTTCCCAATCTATTTCAGGGTTGTGGAGACCAGAAGCTATCCAACCAGGACTGGGCAAAAGGATGAAAACAGGCCTGGGCAAGATTATTACAGGGACCATTCTTACACAAACATGCACATAAACACAAACATTCATACATAACACCCGATATTCATATACAGTAACAATTTGCAAGTGTCAATTAACAAACTAAATAAATAAAAACTTTTGTAATTTATAATTTCTTCTGTGCATGAGCATATCTCCCTCCATTGAGTCAGCGCCTTAATGTGGCGGAGTGGTTTGTGTGATCAATGATCCCCTGAGCAATGCTGTCGGGAGTCATGTACTCCTGGTTGGGCCACCCCATGTAGGCAAGGTCACAGATGAGGACTGACTCAACCACCCACACCACATCCCACCAAGGGTTATCCAAAGTGGTGCAACTTTCTAACATACCTCTTCCTCTTGGCTTGCCACATGGATTTCCATCAGGAAGTGAAGCAGTGTGATTGAAGATTGCGCACCCTCACTACCATTGATATCAACAACTCCTTGTGCAGGCTCTTCCTTCCATCCTTTCTCCTTTATCCTGTCCTACGGAGATGGACAAGAGACGAAAAGAACTACCATTGGGTGATGGTGTTTGTTCTTAGTATGGACCCCACATGTATGGAGGCATGGTGTGATGGCCATTCAGAGGCACACCTGGGACAAGTGCCTTGTCTGTGTCCTGCTGACGTGCCAAGCAGCATTTTTCAAGAATAATACTGTTTATTCCTGATAGGGAGGGAATAATAAATGTCCTAAATAAAGTTTGTCCCATCTGTACTTGGCCAGGAGACCATACCTGGTGAGTCACCCCTCTACGTGCAGTTGAAAAAGTACAAAATATTTTATCATAACTTCTTGGAATGTCCACACACTCATGGATTTGACCGCTACTGACCGTCCATCTTGGAGAACAGCCCTCATAGCTAAGCAGAGCTCCAGCCCTACAAGGTGGACATCTGTACCCTCAGTGAGAATCGTCTCTCTGATGAAGGATCCATCACTGAAACTACAGCTGGATATACTTTCTTCTGAAAAGCATGACCAAAGTCAAAAATGCAGATCCATGGAACTGGCCTTACTATCAAGAATAAACTCCTCCTGAAAATCCCAGAGTTGGCATCAGTGAAGTCCAGCTGTTGGCTTAATGACCATGCACATTCCACTGGCTAAAAGGTTCCCATATGACAATTATTAGTGCATATGCTCCTACTATGTATTCATCAGAGGAAGCAAAGGATAACTTCTGTTTCCCTAGATAAAGTAGTCTGGAATGTTCCTGCTTCAGCCAAGATCACTTTACTTGAAGACTTCAACGCACGAGTTGGAAAGAGTTCTGACATTTGGAATGATGTGATTGGGAATCATGGAAATGGAAACATAAACGCCAATGGGCTTAATCTCTTATCCTTCTGTGTAGAGTACCAACTAATTCCCAACAAACGCAAGATGACATGGATGCATCATCAATCAAAGAACTGGCACCTCCTGGACTATATGATTGTCCATTGAGGTGATCTCAAAGATTTCTTGATCACACGAGCGATGCTAGGAGCAGAATGCTGGAAAGACCATAGACTTGTCTGGTCCATCCTCTGCACTGTACTTAAAGCACCTACTAGAAGACAATCCACCAAGCCACACCTCAACGTTGCATCCCTTGCAGCCATTGACACCAGAAATGCATTTACAAGTCATCTTCATACCCAGCTTGAACACATCCAGATCCCAGCCGTGGATGGTGATATCATGACTACCAATCCAGATGCTGATGAACTGGGGACCTTGCTGCCCACAGCCCTGTGGTCCTTCTATAAGAAAACCCTTGGATTCTACAAGAGGAAGGGTCTAGACTGGTTCAAGGAGGCCATAGACAAGATTCTCCCCCTCCTGGAGGCCAAGAACAGTCCAGATTGCTGCTCAAAGACAAGCAACAGATCTTGGATCGTTGGGCAGAGCACTTTCAAGAACTGTTGAACCAAATGAACCCAGTGAATTCTTCCGCCCTTCAGGGTGTCCCCACACTTCCCCAGGTCCCTGAACTAGATGACCGTTCAACTCTCCCCAAAGTCCAAACTGTCATCGAAGCTCTTAACAACAAGAAGGCAGCTGGTGAAGACACTACACCTGCTGAAATATATAAATACAGGGGAATTAATCTTCTTGTCAAGTTGGCCCCGATTTCTTCACTCTGTGCTGGAAGCTTGGTAAAATTCCTGACTCATGGAAACATGCTACTATTGTCTCCATCTACAAGAAGAAGAGGGATCAATCGGACTGTGGCAACAGTCGTGGTATCTCATTGCTGGATGTTGCTTGGAAAATCCTTGGCCGTGTCATGCTTCTCTGGCTACTTCGTCATGGTGTAGACAGAGTGATTTCAGAGTCATAAACGCCTGTCAGTAGTGACTATATGAGGCAAAAAAGAGGACAATATGCAAAATATACAAGTTAGTGTAACTGCTGTCAAGGTAAAATTGAAACGGTAATTTTGAAATTTAAGTTGCATAGACTGTCTTTCTCTTTTAAGCTAGATAAGTTTACTGATTCACCGATGATTTTCAATCAGGAGATTTTGAAATTTGAAAACTTTGTACAGGCGAGGTTAGAGATATCTCAATGAAAGTTAAACTGTCTCAAATAAATTCCTTGAATAAGTGTGCCACATTTCAACAAAATTGGTCTACTGGGGGCCAAGTTGTTTTATGTGGACAGACAGACAGATATGGGCTATCTCAATTGGTGGTATAAAATATTTAACTTTATCTAATACCTGTGGCAGAGTGGTGGCTCTGAGGTTAGGGTTCAAATCCCAGAAATGCCAGAAGATGGACCCTTGAGCAAGGCCCTTAACCTACAATTACTCCATCCTGGCTATGACATTGACCTGCATCCAGCCCTGCAAGCAGGTCCTCCAACTTGCAGGGAAAACTGAGGGGGTTGGTGGCAAGATTGGCACTCCAGCCACCATAAAAAACCTCAAACTTCTTCCATTCTTTTCAAGCTAGTGTGGTCCTGAGGTGTCACCAGTTGCACGACTGCACTGGGGCATAATTTGGGATCCTGAGGTGGTTCGTCATGTGGTGGGTATGGCAACGTGCTGTATCACTGCATGCTCACAACTTCTAATACATACCATTTATTTTGAACAGTAGGGGTCTACTATTTTTATTTTAAAGAAATATCAGTATTTCCCGAATCCTATAATTTCCTTCACTTTTAAACAAAAAATAATATATTTACAACACAAGAACAAACCTCTGCTCCATTACAGTATATTAAACATTAAACCTACCTTTAGATTCTCATTTATTGAATTCTCAGAGTCCTGCAGCTCTTAAGAGACAAAAATGTCACCTGCCTACTCACTTATCAGATGGGTGACAATCTGTATTCATAATTCAAGAGAATTTAATCTAATACACCATACAAGGAAAACAACAGCATTCATTCTACTTCTGCACAGATAAAAAAACAGAAAGAAATGGAAAGTAAAACTACAAAAAAAAAAACAAACGCTGTTCTGAAGATGCAATGATTGCATGGAATGTAATGAAAGTACTGAAACTTTGACTTCTGAGTATTATAACTGGATGATATTCATATCAAATAAATTCTGTGGGTAATCACACTTCCTGCATGGTATTCAGCTTAATCATAGATTAAATCTAATCAACTTGCATCATATTTTTTCAAAGGTTCTGCATTTTTATCTCTAATCACCTTTTCTAACACTGAAATTTCTATACATTTTCTATACCAAAACTAGTCTTTTTGTAATATTTGAAAAGCCTCTCTAGTTCTTCAGATTTTAAAGCTATGCAAAATGTATGCAAATGTTGTCCAGCTGCAATCAGGACATATTTTATAAAGATCAAAACCTATGTTGCCTTTTACTCTAAGTTACATGAAAAGCAATGATTTAAAGCCGGCTATAGTAAGACATGGCCCCCCTATCCCACACACATTATACCTTGTCTGCCATCAACACTCAAATGTACTTTTGCATAAAATGAGGAGTGTCCATAATCTGTGAAGTTAAAAGTTTGTAAATGTGATGACTTCTAGGCTTCCCATCACCCTCCACCACATCATCCATTTATTCATACACATTTTTTGTTGGCATTTAAGTCATTTGACAAGTTAACTTCTGCTATACAAGAATATAGTTGTAAATAGTAATGACTGGTGGCTAAGTCTGTACAGAAAGGAAATGCCTCAGGTCATTTCATTGCTACTGAACTTGCTCTATTTTTCCTCTAAATTAATGATGCCCTTCTACTAGACCAAAACTGTGAACACCAGTCTGATTGTTACTTGTTCCATCTAATGGTGGTGGGATTGGCACCAGTGTGGTGCTGAGATGTCACCCATTGCATGGCTTAACTCTGGTCCCAATTGCACTGTAATCAGCGCATGCTCCCAACCTATATTTATTGATACTTTTTGCTACTGTTTTTTGTAATTGGCTGGTCCAATAATTTACTTCTGCTGTGTCTTGCCATCTACTTTGTTGTAAGTGGACTTTTTAAAATGTTTTTGAACAGGGATGTAGAAAAAAATGCACTTGTAAAGTATAACATTTGTTTTCTTTTTATTTGAGCTTTTTGTTGTTTTTTTAAAATTATTTTGTAAATATAATTGTTTTTTTGTATTTTTTATGCTATATGTCTTTATTAAAATTTTTTTTATGAAATTTGTTGCATCTAGTTCTTTAAATCATGCCCCTTGTGGCCAATATGTTGAGCATAGCTAGTCTGGTCTACTTGACACTGAAGCTTGGGTACCACCCTGGTACTATTTAAGAAGAAACAGTGTACCTGTGCAATGGCTCATATGGCACTGAGTTTGTTCTAGTATTCTTTAGTTTTGTGTTTTGCATTTTATCATGCCCAGCTCTAGCAGTTTTGCTGACCTAGTTGAAATTGTAAATGACACCCCACTACACCCAGCCAACTGAGTATCTCTTTCTATGACCCTTTTCCTTCAGAACTATGTTAGAGTCCAGATCTGGCTTTCATTGGTTGAGGCCTGTCATGTGTTCTGATATTTGTGAGCCGGCAGAATCGCAACAAGATTATCTTCCTTTCACAGGACATTCCCACTGGGATTCTGGGACATGAACTCAGATCCACACCACAGCATGGGTTACAGGAAGCAAATTTATTAGCTGGTCAAGCCAAAAGTACACTCTATCAGCTTGTTTGACAAATGGGACATTCATTGTCTCTTCTTCCTCTTTGCAGTAAGCTTGTCCCTTTAAGCCCCACTACTGTATATTATGCTCCTGCATAATCTTGCTCTTCAATGTGAAGTGCTTCTTTAGCCACTTCTCCTTGGAAAAAAATCCAAGTCATGGCACCAACTTAACCAGGTTTGCTTTTCTTGTACAGTGCTCTTTTCACAACCCATGCTGACTGGTTTCTTAGGATGTGAACTTGGTGTGGTTATAATATTTACATCCTTATGCACCTTTGCACAATGCTACATATGTATTGCATACATAGTATGTGAAATAATGTTTCTAAACTTTTGTATAGAATAGCTGTACATATATTCTTCTACATAAGTGCTGCTATAGTAGAATGTTTTACAATCATATGCATCCCTGCACATTTCTATTTATTTACCGTTTTCATCATGTTATATTACTTAGCATTCATACTGCCTGAATTCCTGTTGTGTTGTCTTGTAAATCACCCTTTGTCTCTGAACATGCCCTTTTGCGTCTAGCACCATGGTTCTAGAGTTAATCTTATTTCATCACTTCAGACTAGTATATGGCTGAGATGACAACAATGAAAATCTAAACATGAATACAAAAAATGTGTCTTTGGCTAATCCATGATATGCTTTATTTTCTACTTGTAATGTTTTGATTGAATTTGTCTTGGATTACTACCACAGGATACCCTTAAAGTGACACGTCTTGTACTTTTTAATGCCTACAAAAATAAACCATTTAAGTATTCATTAGTCATACATTAGTTATAGTCAATAGCACCAGTAATGTGAATTGTAGTAGAAATCGACATCTTAAAGAAAGAAACTTATTAACGCATTCACAAAAAAATGGTGTGACAAAGTGCTTAGATAGCAAGAGCTTGCCAGAGTCAAGTGGTCTGTGTAATTTTAGTTAGACCCTCATCCTATTCCTTTATGTCCTGTCTTGCTTTTTTTTCCCTTATTTGCTCATTTTTCTCCTCTATTTACCCTTGAAATCAAGCACCAGGGAATGGGACATTCACTGATTCTTAATTCCTCAGATGTATTGACAGTTATGGCTGTTGCCAGAAGCTCAGTATAAGAAGCTGCTGCAGCCACAGTTATTTGCTAAGTTTTTGACTACATTCTATCTGCTTATGTCAAAAGAGGTAGGAATTTGTTTTGTTTCATTCTGTTAATTTTCTAGGTGTTTTATAGCTAATTTTAGTTTTGCTCTTTTAGTTCAGGGTTTAGGATATTGGACTGTCTCTGGAATTTTGATTCTTGGTTACTATAGTCTTGCATTTACTGGTAATTTGTCATTTCTGTACTGCTTCAGTCCTCTATTTTAGTTTTTTCTTTCAGGAGTTCTTTCAGTTTGTATTTATGTACATTTTCTGTTTGTTCATTATTTTCCCTCTGAGACTATTTTTTTAATTAAAAAATTGTGTTTATTTTAGTTAATTCTCCCCTTGCACTTTATGGGCAATAAAAGCACAAGCAGGGTTCAGGGGCCTCTAGAGGATGTTTTCCTAGGAAAGGTTGAGCATTCCCTGACAACAAACTTTTTCTGGATCTTTGTCCAAATAAGACTTTGACAGAAAGTTTAAGTCTGTCTAAGGCAGAAGCAAAGACTTTACTACTAAGAAGATACTAACCTTTTGGTTATCCCCCCTTTTGTGATATATTTGTCTCCTTGGCATTATTATGAGTAAAGAGATTATTCATACTGTTACATGACATTTGCTTTATCAATATAATTGACTATCAAAAACAGTGTTGACATTAATGAATGCCTAAGAAATGTTATTCCTGAATTCTATATAAGTATAGTGTAAGTCATGTGTTACAAAACAATGAATTTCTCACCCTGAACAAGCTGTTATGGAAGAAATATTGAAGAGAGGAATACATCTTCTGCCTGTTTAAATGTTGTTTTCTTTCATTTTCCATATTTTTGAGGCAGATGAGTCCAAAGGAATACAACAACTTACAAACCTAAGTGTCTTGTTGTTGATCTAGTACAAAAAAGGTAAGTAGGAAAACACCCATGCTTCATGGATACAAGGCCATAGCTGGTCATATTCACACACCAACTGCTTGATTGTAGTTTCTAGATCTTGGTGTGGAAGCTGTCTAAAGACAAGAAACCTTCTTTTAAGACCTGCCTTCTACTGTTTAGAAGATTCATCATTATATACCCAGTTCAGAATAGCTTTTAGATAGTGGGATGGGGAGCACTGAAATAAAGTCTACCTTGGCAGTTCTAAGTTTGTCCGGTAGGCAAGGTAGATATCACTATCAGCATTAAAGAAGAAAGGTCTGTTTGATTTCAATCTCTGACAGGATGAACTGATGCACATATGACAGGAACACCAGGACAGATAAGAGTTGTGAGAGAAATACTAATTGGTAAAACAAGCTGATATTAATCTTAGAAAAGAGGTTAAAGTTGCTGATCAGAAAAAAAACTTCTGAAATATGAAAATGATCTTAAAGCTGATGACATGCTAAACATGTTGAAAAACTAGCCTGAACTTTGAATGCTTATTTCCTAAGATAACTTTCACCTTAAATGTAGAAATATTTAAATACCTATAATATGTATATTGAAATTAAAGTGTAACATTGTAAAAAGAAAGTTAGAAAAACAAGCATATGGCAAGAGTTGGTCTTAAATATGCGTGTAGATTTAGATTTTCATTTTAACCAAGTTTCTAATTAGAGGACCAGTTGTGCCATTTTCTAAATAGTTAGTGTAATGAAAATTTGAATCTCTTAATTCAGACTAATGCCAAATCAAAAATATCAAGTGTTTGGTGGGATTATCTCAAAAATATATATTTATGTGTAGTATAATCTTTCTAAAAGTATGCTCTGTTAACTTTTTTGATTTAATCCATTGCAGTATGTAAAATAAATGAAATACAATAATATACAATGTATACAGTATGTATTTGCAAACATTATACACTATCTCTCTATTATAAAAAAAAATCTTTGTGAGGGTAAAAAAAAATCTTTGGGAGGGAGACTAGGGAAACGAGACATGATCTTCTCGAAAGACAATTTGAAGTCCCACGAGAGACACTTTAACTTGCTCCCAGCTCTGAAAACAACAACAAGCAAAACACACAGCTCGCCAGCAGTAGAAAGCCAACAGATGATCTGACCGCATCTTCTTGCATGCGTTCAGCCACCCTAACACTCCCCCCGCCCCCCCCCCCCCCCCCCCTTCACAACGCGAACGGCAGAGACGCGAAGTGGCAAAAGGACAGCTCCCGTACAGGCTTTAAAATAATCGACGGGCAGAAACGACAGCAGCAGCAGAAAGACAGCTGATGATCTGATGGCATCTCCTTAGCATGCATTTAGCCACCCCCCTTCACAACGCGAGCAGCGTTATACGTCCTGCGAGAAAGAGATTTAACCACGCCCGGGGCCAGAAATAAAGGACAAGTATTGTTTTTACAACGTCACGCGAGACAAGGCAGTGAGACATCATTTAAAACAAGTCCATGAACATCTAACCTAGCGGTTGTTGGATTGCTTTTGGCATACATGCTTCATGTGCTCCCAGCTCTTAAAACAACAACAAGCAAAACACGCAGCTCGCCAGCAGCAGAAAGCCAGAACATGATCCGACCACTTCTCCTTGCGTGCGTTCAGCCACCCTAACCCCCTGCCCCCCCGCCCCCTTCACAACGTGAGCGGCAGAGACATGAAGAGGCAAAAGGAGAGCTGCTGTACAGGCTTTGAAATGATCAGGCAGTGAGACAAGCAGAACAGGCAGCTCGCCAACAGCAGAAAGACAGCAGATGATCCGACGGCATCTCCTTAGCATGCGTTCAGCTGCCCCACCTTCACAACACGAGCAGCGTTATACATCCTGCGAGAAAGAAATGTAGCCACGCCTGGGGCCGGAAATAAAGGACAAGTATTGTTTTTATAAAAGTTTTAAAGTAAAAGTGAAAATAATGCATATGTAACAATTCCCATGAAAATAACAATCTCTTTAAATTGTATATCCGTTAAACCAAACCCGAGGGTGGGCAAGCAAAGCAAGCAGGGGGCGGGGCCCCCTAGTATTTACATATAATGTTTATCATAACTGACTGTTCAGTAACTAATGAGCTGTGGGTAGAAACTGTTCCTGAATCTACTGATGTGAGCACCAATGGCCCTGTATTGAATGATTTTCTAAGCCAGAGAGTGTTGTATGTCCTAATGGCAGAGAGTAAATATGTCCTAAACAGAAGGCAATGAGTTGCCAGTAGTATTCTATATTGCCTTTACCACGTTCTGCAAATATTGCAGTGCAACATTATCCCCTCTGATATCGATGGAAATATGGTCTTCCTTTGCTTTCTGAAATCTATGACAAGCTCCTTTTTCAGATGCTGTCATTAACAATTAGATTGTTTATATGTATTAAAAAGAGCAGTAGCCCTAGCACTGATTCCTGAGAAATACAGATTTTAACAAGCCTTAATTCTTCATAAAGTTCCTCTCACCATAACCCTTTGTTCATGATGTTTAAGCCAATTTTGTACCCACCTACACACAGCACTCTGAATTCCCACTTCTTTTAGTTTTATTACTAATTCTAAAATGGTACCTTAGCAAAAGTCTTCTGAAAATCACAATAAAATAATATACAATTCTCTCTAATTACTGTATATGCTTTTGTTCCACCTAACAGAGTCCCAGCATAATTGTGAAACACAATCTCATCCTTTCTGAACCCATGATGACTATTTGCTAATAGTCAGATGCTATGTTCATTTCCATAATAAAGTGAAAGTTTTTATTAATACCTTAACCCAATGCTAATGGCTTAGGCTACGCAGCTCACCATGATCATGTAGTTTCAAAAAACAGGTTCAGAAAATGGATGGTTGAAAAATCAGGTTCTTCATTGCATACAGTTTTATCATGTTCTCATACCAATGCCAATTTTAGAACTGTCTTTTAAAAGAGTCAAAATAGATAATTTTGTGCCACTCCTCAAAAGTAAAAATGTGAACCAGTACATACTTGTGTTAGTAGATTATGCTTCCAGATATCCAGAAGTGGCAACTTTGCAAAGGGCAGATTCTTATCTTAGGGATTCTTATACAGGCATACCTCCCAAGATTATGGCACTGTGGGGTACATCATTTACTTCAAGACTCATGCTTATTCGGGATATTAGATATTTTAAGAGTGTTTGGATGGTCAGACTGAGGATTGAAAGTTTAAATCTGTAGATTGGGACATTTCTTTACAAGGAAAAATTTCTAAATTGTTCTCAGTTGTGAGGGAAAATCTGAGACATGAGCAAAAAACATAGACATGTTCATATGATAGAAAGTGTAATCTCAATGATTTCCTCAAAGACATGTTTGATCCTCTTAACTTTCTGAAGTTTCTGGCAAAATTGCAGGGTCCAGCTGTGATCGATAAGTGAGTAAATCCTGTAAATTACAAAGTTAGGATACCTGGACATTGCAGGCTGATTCAAATACTACATGTCAACCTTTTGAAGGAATAACATGATTCACAATAGATGCTTGAGACAGCTGGAAGTTGCTATAGGAAACTATTTGCCTGACATGTAGACAAGTGAATTCCATCCATCCATTTTCCAACCCACTGAATCCAAACACAGGGTCACGGGGGTCTGCTGGAGCCAATCCCAGCCAACACAAGGCACAAGGCAGGAACCAATCCTGGGCAGGGTGCCAACCCACTGCAGGACGACAAGTGAATTGATTTCTCTAATTAAAAGGAACAAGGATGTCTTTTCTTCCATGCCCTGGGAGATTAAACATATGGAGCATAAAATAATCATGGAACTTGGAGTTAAAATACAGAATACCTGTGGTCTGAAGAGAAGTGCTTCAAAAAAAGCTGAAACAAATGCTTGAATTGAGAAAGTAAGATTGAGTGATGTAGATACATTATATTTGTTTCCAATACCAGATAGGTCTGTTTGCTTTTGTATATTAATAATAAAATAATTCTTTATATTTATATAGCACTTTTCTCACTGAGGCGACACAGTTGTAGCGCTGCTATCTCACAGTAAGGAGACCTGGGTTTGCTCACCGGGTCCTCCCTGCGTGGAGTTTGCATGTTCTCCCCGTGTCTGCGTGGTGAGACACTCTGGGTGCTCCAGTTTCCTTCCACAGTTCAAAAACAGGTTAGGTTCATTGGCAATCCTAAATTGTCCCTAGTGTGTGCTTGGTATGGTGTGTGTATGTGTACCCTGCAGTGGGCTGGCGCCCTGCCCGGGGGTTTGTTCCTGCCTTGCGCCCTGTGCTAGCTTGGATTGGCTCCAGCAGACCCCGTTGACCCTGTGTTAGGATATAGCAGGTTGGAAAATGACTGACTGACTTTTCTCACTACTCAAAGTGCTCTCCATGTAGGGAGGACACGGGATGTGAACCCATGTTCTCATTATTGTGAGACAGCAGCACTATACAGTTTAGGCAATTAACTAAGGTTTTGAAATTTGATGCCCACCCGATGCTGCATATTGATGAATTATTGGAAAAGCTGTCATGAACAATCTCAGAGGTTGTTTCAGATTCTTTCTCTGATTTACAGGTACATATTCAATTTCAGAAACATACATTAAATTCCCTTAATTTTGCCAAAAATACAGTTGAAATGCAGTTGCAGATTGACTGACAACAAGACAATCGTGCCACACTACCGGTACTGCATTTAAAAATATGAACATGAAGGTAAGGTTAGGTTGTTGCTCCTATTTCCAAGAACCTTAGGGCAGCAGGTTTACGAGCTAGTGCGAGGCCATCTCTTAGGCATCCACCTGGATACTGAGAAGATGTTAGAGCGCATTAATCTGAGAATCTTTTGGCCAGGAATCAATGAATAGATCTGCAGTATTTGTGCTTCCTGTCTGGAGTGTCAAATGCAGTATCCTCAGAAGGAATGCACTCGTCTTGTGCCCAGGACACTAATCAATATTCCATTTGAGCAAATAGACATAGATATTGTGAGAACCCCGAACTGTTAGCTAGAGGATACAAAAACATCCCTGTACTGGTTGATTACGCTAAGTGACATCCTGAAGTTATTCCAAGAACATCGCACAGAATTAGTATTGGTCTTTGCATATGTTACCATTCCTAAAGAAGCCTTACCAGATTAAGTGATGCCCTTCAACTCGGAAGTTGCCAAATTACTCAATATTAAGCATTTAAAGACCTCAGTATACTATCATCAAACTGACAGTCTAGTGGAGTAGTTCAACTAAACACTCAAACAAATACTTTATAAGGTGATCTGTGAGGGCAGGAGGAATTGGTATCAACAATTCTCCCTCATGTTGTTTGCCAATTGGGAAGTCCCCTAAGCTTGCACAGTGCTCTTCCTTTTTGAATTACTACACAGACAATAACTTTGGGGATTATTGGATTTTCTTCTACTAATACATTGGTATATATTGAACATCCATCCATCCATCCATCCATTCATCCATCCATCCATCCATCCATTCTCTTCTGCTTATCCGAGGTTGGGTCGCGGGGGCAGCAGCTTGAGCAGAGATGCCCAGACTTTCCTCTCCCCGGCCACTACTTCTAGATCTTCCAGGGGAATCCCAAGGCGTTCCCAGGCCAGCCGAGAGACATAGTCCCTCCAGCGTGTCCTGGGTCTTCCCCTGGGCCTCCTCCCGGTTAGACGTGCCCGGAACACCTCACCAGGGAGGCGTCCAGGAGGCATCCTGATCAGATGCCTGAGCCACCTCATCTGACTCCTCTCGATGCGGAGAAGCAGCGGCTCTACTCTGAGCCCCTCCCGGATGACTGAGCTTCTCACCCTATCTTTAAGGGAAAGCCCAGACACCCTATGGAGGAAACTCATTTCAGCCGCTTGTACTCGTGATCTCGTTCTTTCGGTCAATACCCATAGCTCATGACCATAGGTGAGGGTAGGAACATAGATCGACTGGTAAAATGAGAGCTTCGCCTTGAGGCTCAGCTCCTTTTTTACCACGACAGACCGATGCAGAGCCCGCATTACTGTGGATGCCGCACCAATCCACCTGTCGATCTCACGCTCCATTCCTCCCTCACTCATGAACAAGATCACGAGATACTTGAACTCCTCCACTTGGGGCAGGATCTCGCTACCAACCCTGAGAGGGCACTCCACCCTTTTCCGAACAATTTTGAACAGTTATGTGAAAGATTTGCTAAACTTCAACCGATATTAAAGGTGAATTTGATGCAAGCACAATCAGCACAGGCCCAGAGATAATAGTCCTCATTCCCATTTCACACTCCAAACTACTGGCGCATTGGCACTGCCCTTACAAAATTAAGAACAGGAAAAGGCTGGTCAACTATTTGATGAAACAGCCAAATCTTCACCAAGCTGAATGGGGATACCATGTGAGCCTGCTGAAACTGTGGAAGGAAAGGGAATCTGACACTTACACTGATCAAACTCATTCCTACTTTGCTCAAAAAACATCCCTTAATTTCTGTACTGATTTGATGGCCAAACAATGACAAGAGCTCAAAGCAGTCATCTTCTGTCCCAGAGGTGGTGAACAAACAACCCAAAAGGACCTCTCTAATAGTGCATGACATCATAACAGAGGTGAGAGTAGTGATCCAAGAATGTCTGTGCAAGAAGCACAACGCACAGAAGTGGAACTTGAGATCAAGCACATGCTATATCTTGCTGTAATAGAGGAAAGTTTTAGTCTCTTTCTAGCCCCATTGTCTTGATCCCAAAGCTGGGCAGAAGTTGGCACTTTTCCAATGACTTCTGCTTGCCTAATCAAGTCTCCCAGTTCGATGCTTACCCAATGCAGCAAGTGGACAAACTCCTTGAGTGACTTGGGAAAGCTCTATATTTAACCACCCTTGACATGATAAAAGGGCATTGTCAGATTCCTTTAACAGACTATGCAAAAGAAAAGACAACATTTATCACCCCTAATGGTAACTGGCAGTATTGTGTCCTTCCATTTGGGTTGCACTGGGCCATCGCAACCTTCCAACATCTGTTGATGTCAGGGACAGGGTGTTATGATCCCACAGCTCTTCTCGTGCTGCTTATCTATGTGATGTTGCCATCTATTCCAGAACCTGGAAGGATCATGTACAGCATGTCTGGGCTGTGCTCCTGACACTAAGTAATGCAGACCTCCATATTAATACTAAGAAATGTTAATTTGAGCTAATAGAGGCCACATATTTAGGCTACATGGTGGGCCAGGGTACGGTCCAGCCACAGTGTTGAAAGATTGATGCCATTATGAAATGGCCCAGTCTGAAAACCAAGCTGCAGGGCAAGGATTTGTTGGGGTTAGCGGGATACTGCCACTGTTTTTTTTTTCCGATTCTCTGAGAGATTGGCACCCTTGACAGATTTATCAAAAAAACAAGCTCCAATATGGTGGTCTGTGACCAGAAAGCAGAGACTGCATTTCGTGAACTAAAACAGATCCAGACATCAACACCTGTCTTAATAACTCCTGACTTTTCTTTGCCCTTCATCCTCCAGACCAATGCTTTGAACAATGGTCTCAGTGCTGTGTTGAGCCATAACGTTGATGCTGCTGAACACCCCATTATGTTCCTGAGATGAACATTTTTCACTGAGTAACCAGCTATGTGGTTGTGGAACTGTACACCTTGCCATGTGGGCTGTTACCCAGCTGAGGTACTACCTTTCATTGCGTGGGGTTACTCTTGTCTGACCATGCACCACTGTAGTGGATAATGTTGCACAAAAAGTCAAACCTCTGTATCACTAGATGTTTTCTGGATATTAAGCAATATATGTTGAAAGTCCTTTATCATTGGGGCTTTCTTAACACCAATCCCGATGCTCTTTCTTACGTTCATGACCTCTAGGTTTAGGAACATCTGGATCTGGGCTGAGAGATGGTCGTGTCATGTGCATGTTCTTAGCAGACAGCTAAAGAATTCCGGTTATGGCAGTTACCTGCCAAACCAGGGGTTGGTGCTGTGTACATTACCTGTCTCTCTTCCTTTCTCTGCAGAATGGAAAATAGACAGCCATTCCACCTCTGATGTCACTTTTGTTGTCTGCCCTCCAGGATCTGTCCCTTCCTGCCAAGAACCCATATGACTATTAGTTTAGCCATATTTGAGACAGTTCAATATTGGACTCCCATCTGAAAAGATGTTCACCTTTGTAAATGTGTGTGATGGGCGGCCATGGCCACTACTTGGCTGGGAGGGTATTAAATTGGAAGGACCAGGGGAGAGGGCATTGGTGAGGCAATACCTTCCCTGGGATACTAGAGGGCAGCCCTCCTGGGTGGCTGTGGCACCACAGATTCCCACAGGGCATGTCGGGAGCTAGAGCTTGGTGAAGCCCTGTTGGGTTCCGTGGGGGCCGCCAGGTGAAGCTGCAGCACACCTGGGAGTGATTCCAGGTAATACTGGAACACTCCCATGACCTGAATAAGAGGAGCTGACTCACTCCATTGAATGGCCAAAGTCAGGAGGAAGAGGACAAAGCCTGAGGGGGAGTGGAGGGAGAAGGACTGGCGGCAAGAAGGAACTGTGTATTGGTGCTGGTGATTGTGCACTTTAAGCTGTAAATAAACAAGATGTTGTGTTGAGCCTGTGTCCTGCCTGTATGTGTCTGGGTTAGGGCGGCTGTATGCCCCCTGGTGGCTTCACAGGGGTCATGGACATGACCCAAACCTGTTTCTGTGTCTGTTTCTTGCTTTACAATGTGTAATATTCTCAAGGTAGTATCCCAAAGAAAGATTAATCTTAGTGCCAAATAGTAGTCTGAGAAATTCCAGGCATGGTCCCTGTAACCTGTTGTGTTATGAATAACAGACCCTATGATACATTATCATTAACATCATAAACATTAATAATTTGAGGATTAAGAGCACCAATCGCTATAGTTACAATATCTTTATATTAGCTAATATATTATGGTAATCAGTTACAGTGATACCAATACCATAATACATTAGCTAATTTTATCCTAACTACTAAGTTAACTTAGTTGATTTAGGTTTACTAAATCAGAATCGGTGTACTTATGGTTTAGTGTAGGCGATGATTTGTTCCTTCTAGGCATGCTTTCTTCACCATGTGAAAGGAAGTGCTTTTCTTACTTTTGTTAAAGATCTCTTCACTTTCATCACTTTGGTTGCACCTTCTGGTTGTAGATGGTAATGCAGTTTCTCCGAGATTTTACACACAGTGTCCTCTTTTGGCCTACATCAGGTTTACTGGTGATCAGTCAAACCCTGTCTTAAGCAAGACAAACATGTAGCTGTTACATATGGCCACCTTCTTTTTCATGCACTTGCCATTAAAAAATAATAATAATAATAAATACATGTTATTTGTATAATGCCATTCCTTTTTAAGGTTGCTGGAGGAAAGGAGAGGGTACTATTAAAATATATTAGAGTAAATGCTCCCTCTTGTCCCTGGGTGGAACTCCTTACCTACTCAGAGCCTAGAAGGTGGTTCCCAGATGAATCTGAGTGACACAGCACCTTCCTTAGCCCAACTTCCATGGATCTGACTGTTCTAGCCCTAAGAGATGGCATTGATGTTGGCTTGGAGCACTCCTCATTGGTGCTGAACAATGAACTTATAAGTCTATAAACTCAAGAACCAGCATATCACATGGGGTTTAGAGTCTGCAGAAGTGGGTGGTTGATGACCAAAATGCATTCCTGTCCCATCAGGTAGTTCTGAAGCTGAATTATGGCCCACTTGATGATGAGAGCCTCCCAGTTAATAACTGCATACTTTTTCTCCTAGTTCAACAGTTTCTGCCTGAGGTACAGGACTGAACATTCAACTCTTTCAATCACTTTGCTCAACATAGCACATAGACTGGTGTCCTAAGCATTGATCTAGAGGAGAAAAGGAAGGGTAAAGTTAGGTCTGACAAGCACAGTAGCAGGCATTAAGGTCATTTTAAAGTCACAAAATGCAGACTTGGCCAGAGGACTCCATGAAACCATGTTTGGAGCACTCTTTCAAGTAAGGTTCATTGAAGGCATAGCCCTTTAGTAGAGAAGCAGGGTATGAACCTTGGATAGTATCCCGCTAGACCTAAAAAGGCTTGCACTTGCCTTTTGGCTTGCAGCCAGGACCAGTATGAATATCAACTTTTGAACACTGGGGTTTCACCTGTTCTCCACTGACGATGTTGCCCAAGTAGCCAAACTCATCCATCCATCCAACCATTTTCCAACCCGTTGAATCCAAACACAGGGTCACGGGGGTCTGCTGGAGCCAATCCCAGCCAACACAGGGCACAAGGCAGGAACCAATCCTGGGCAGGGTGCCAACCCACCGCAGGATGCATACAAACACACCCACTCACCAAGCACACACTAGGGCCAATTTAGAAACGCCAATTCACCTAACCTGCATGTCTTTGGACTGTGGGAGGAAACCCACGCAGACACGGGGAGAACATGCAAATTCCACGCAGGGAGGACCCGGGAAGTGAACCCGGGTCCTCAGGTCTCCCAACTGCGAGGCAGCAGCGCTACCCACTGCGCCACCGTGCCGCCCTAGCCAAACTCAGTCAACCCAAAAAAAAAAACACTTCTTGGTATTAACCTGGAGGTCAACATAAAAGTTGGTATGGAGTGTCAAGGTTGAATTTTTAGGTCTTAAAACCTTTTCCTGTTATTGAAGCCATTTTGTTTGTCAGGGTCGTGTCCTGTATTTCTAGGGGTGTGATCTCCAGAGTCATGACCTCGAATTAATCAGCAGATGGGATAAAACTTCAGCATTGCCACTGAGCTTTATCTGATCTACAAGTAAAACCTTCTAAACATTTTCTGAATTCTCTTTGTGGTTATTTTTGTGTCTTACCTGGTTTTCGACTTTTGCCTGATTTTTGCCTCTCGTCTGGGTTTTTTGGCACTTCATTTTATTTTGTTTTTGTTTGCTTTGGCTTTTGTATGCAACTCCCAGTTCTACTCAAGAAATTATTTATCTGTTTTTCTGCAGATTCAGGAAATGGATAATGGCCTGATATGTTCTGTATATGGTCCTCTCAATTACTATAATAAATGATTATGTGAACAAGGAACAAGCACTATAGGCGTTGTGTGGCTTAAGCTACAGTAAGGTCACAGGATTAGGTGTTTCTTTGCTCCTCCCATTGGTGAAACACCACCCTATATAAGAGGTTGTTACAGAGCTGAAATTGTGATTCTGGAGGCATGGAGTCAGTGGTGGGCAGTTATTTGATGCTGGCAACCATATTTCTAGCAAACATCAGTAAGTCATCATTCTACTGCTCCTGTCTGAAGGAAGAAGGTAGGGAATGAAAGCAAAGTTGTAGAGTGGTTAGCAGGCCTGATTGGGAGCCTGTGGGTTGGATTCCCTCCTCCAGAAGATATGTCTCAAGAGTGATGGAGGTGATCACTTCGCCCATCTGAAAATCAGCTTTCTCCCACTGGGTATCAACACTCTTACCTGCTCTCTTGCATGGCAGGGAACCATTTTGGGATGGGGAGGGCCATCAATGGCCAGTCTGTGACTTCCAAGGTGTTAAGAGTTAAGTGTGTCCTTGCCACTTTTATTTTGCTGCTAGTCTTGACCCAGTATCGCAGCGTAAAGTGCGGAACACCACCACTCACAACCTGTGGCGCAGCCACTGCACATAAATCCAGCAGACCACGATGGGGCACTCCTGTAAGACACCATTAATACAGGTAAGAGATGGCCATTTTTCTTCATAATGTTACTGAAGGATTCAACAGCAAGCAACGATAGAGACATTGTCATCACTCTGTCTTTTCACTTCCAAAACACTCTTGACATGCTGTTCCTTCAGAATGACCCCTACCCCATTTCTTCTCCCATCCACACCATGATAGAACAATTCGAATCCACCTCCGATCCACCTGACCCACTCCCCTTCCATTTACTCTCTTGCACACACAATATATCAGCCTTCCTTCTCTCCATTACATCAGTTAACTCTCTTCCCTTACCAGTCAAACTGCCAACATTCAAAGTTCCTACCCTCAGTTCCACACTCTTTACCTGTTTCCCCCCTTTTCTTCAGCCAACAGTAGCCTAATTTCTTCCAGCACCCTGTTGGCTAACAGTACTGGTGGCGGCCATTGTTAACCTGGGCCTCAACCAATCCGGTATGGAAATACAGTTAGGTCCATAAATATTTGGACAGAGACAACTTTTTTCTAATTTTGGTTCTGTACATTACCACAATGAATTTTAAATGAAACAACTCAGATGCAGTTGAAGGGAAGACTTTCAGCTTTAATTCAGTGGGGTGAACAAAACGATTGCATAAAAATGTGAGGCAACTAAAGCATTTTTTTAACACAATCCCTTCATTTCAGGGGCTCAAAAGTAATTGGACAATTGACTCAAAGGCTATTTAATGGCCTATTTCCGTCGTTATGTCATTATCAATTAAGCAGATAAAAGGCCTGGAGTTGATTTGAGGTGTGGTGCTTGCATGTGGAAGATTTTGCTGTGAACAGACAACATGCGGTCAAAGGAGCTCTCCATGCAGGTGAAAGAAGCCATCCTTAAGCTGCGAAAACAGAAAAAACCCATCCAAGAAATTGCTACAATTTTACGAGTGGCAAAATTTACAGTTTGGTACATCCTGAGGAAGAAAGCAAGCACTGGTGAACTCAGCAACACAAAAAAACCTGGACGTCCACGGAAGACAACAGTGGTGGATGATTGCAGAATCATTTCCATGGTGAAGAGAAACCCCTTCACAACAGCCAACCAAGTGAACAACACTCTCCAGGGGGTAGGCGTATCGATATCCAAGTCTTCCATAAAGAGAAGACTGTGTTACAAAAATGCTTTAGTTGCCTTACATTTTTATGCAATCGTTATGTTCACCCTACTGAATTAAAGCTGAAAGTCTGCACTTCAACTGCATCTGAGTTGTTTCATTTAAAATTCATTGTGGTAATGTACAGAACCAAAATTAGAAAAAAGTTGTCTCTGTCCAAATATTTATGTATTGTATTGTTGTCCGTATCTTGATTTGGCAAAATTTTACACTGGATGTTCTTCCTAACATAACCCTCCCCATTTATCCGGGATTTGGATGACTGCATCAGTTTAAGAATTGAAATAATAATATGAAAAGAAGGGGTGGCACGGTGGCGCAGTGGGTACTGCTGCTGCCTCGCAGTTGGGAGACCTGGGGACCTTGGTTCGCTTCCCGGGTCCTCCCTGCGTGGAGTTTGCATGTTCTCTCCGTGTCAGCATGGGTTTCCTCCGGGCACTCCAGTTTCCTCCCACAGTCCAAAGACATGCGGTTAGGTGGATTGCCGTTTCTAAATTGGCCCTAGTGTGTGCTTGGTGTGTGGGTGTGTTTGTATGTGTCCTGTGGTGGGTTGGCACCCTGCCCGGGATTGGTTCCTGCCTTGTTGGCTGGGATTGGCTCCAGCAGACCCCTGTGTTTGGATTCAGCAGGTTGGAAAATGGATGGATGGATATGAAAAGAAAAAAAAATCACAATCGTGAAATGTCATGTGACAAAAATTCATGAAAGAGCAGTAAATTATAGTTTTAAAGCTTTTTCATAGTTGTTAATGTACTGTATAAGTTGCATATTTTACAAATTAGTGTTGGTTAATCTTTTATCTATACTAATAAAAGGCAAAGCCCTCACTGACTGACTCACTCATCACTAATTCTCCAACTTCCCGTGTAGGTAGAAGGCTGAAATTTAGCAGGCTCATTCCTTACAGCTTACTTACAAAAGTTAGGCAGGTTTCATTTTGAAATTCTACGCGTAATGGTCATAACTGGAACCTGTTTTTTGTCCATATACTCTAATGGAGGAGGCGGAGTCACGTATCGCGTCATCACGTATTACGCCTCCTACGTAATCACGTGAACTGAAAACGAGGAAGAGATTTACAGCACGAGTCAAACGTGGGAACGAAGGTAAATGATGTTAATTGTTGAGTGTCTTTTAATACTGTGTAATTGTTGAGTGTCTTTTAATACTGTGTAAGGATACATATTAACACATGTGCAATTAAACGTGTGCATTTACGG
>NC_041398.2:156604350-156736850 GCF_900747795.2 Erpetoichthys calabaricus | reverse complement strand
ACGGGATTTATCCCGTATTTTTTTTATCATTTTTTTTTAAAGCAGCGTCTCATGCAAATCATCCCACACGCATTTTATGAAGATGCCTCCTTTCCTACTTTTGATTGGGTAATACTTGATGTCATCGTTAGTTTGATTGGTCTTTTTAACTGTCCAGTGAGGAGGGCGTGTCTTTTAAGTAGAGTCTGCAAAGTGTTGGCACTGAGATGTAGCGTCAGCGCCAGAGTTGAAGCCCCTAACGTTGCGGTCAGCAAGTCGGCTAACATCCGCCATGTGCCGTCTTTCAGTTGCGAGAAGCAGATCATAGAATGGTTGAAACTGTTGCCCCTAACGTTGCACCACGGCGTGTGGTTCGTTTATACTTCGTGTCTTCTCATTAAACTTTTATCTCGCGAATATGTTATTGCAATCCGCAGAGGGAGCGTTTCTATAAACTTAATTTAAACTTACGTTTTACACCGTGCTTTGTTTCCCTTATGAACATGCTTGTATGCTTCACTCGCTCCCTTCTCAATTGTTTAATTAATTTTTTGCTCTTAGCTGTTTGCGGCTCTTCCTCCATTTCCCCCTACTTCGTTCTTTTATCTCGCGAATATGTTATTGCAATCCTTAACGGGAGCGTTTCAATAAACTGATTGAAAATAGTTTTGCATTTACCTTTTTAGTAAAAGGCGAGCTTTTAAGCCTGAGAAATCACCCCGTAAATGCACACGTTTAATTGCACATGTGTTAATATGTATGCTTACACAGTATTAAAAGACAGTCAAAAATTAACGTCATTTACCTTCGTTCCCGCTTTTGACTTGTGCTGTAAATCTCTTCCTTGTTTTTAGTTCACGTGATTACGTAGGAGGCGTGATGACGTGATATGTGACTCCGCCTCCTCCATTACAGTGTATGGACAAAAAATATGTTCCAGTTATGACCATTACGCGTAGAATTTCGAAATGAAACCTGCCTAACTTTTGTAAGTAAGCTGTAAGGAATGAGCCTGCCAAATTTCAGCCTTCCACCTACACGGGAAGTTGGAGAATTAGTGATGAGTGAGTCAGTCAGTCAGTGAGTGAGTGAGTCAGTCAGTCAGTCAGTCAGTGAGGGCTTTGCCTTCTGAAATTTGGCAGGCTCATTCTTTACAGCTTACTTACAAAAGTTAGGCAGTTTTCATTTCAAAATTATACGCGTAATGGTCATAACTGGAACCTCTTTTTTGTCCATATACTGTAATGGTAGGCAGCAAGATGGCCGTAGGAAACTGAGTTGCGTGTCGCGTCATCACGCCTCCCATGTAATCACGTGAACTGACTGTGAACTCAGTACGTAGAAAAGAAGGAGGAGCCCCAAAGAGCGCAGAAGAAAACATTCATTACACAATTGACAAGGCAGCGAAACAATAAGAAGCGAGTGAGTGACGCATACAAGCATCTTCATAAGACACGAGGTATAAAAAAGCACAGTGTAAACCGTAAGTCTAAATTAACTTTATACAAACGCTCCCGCTGCCGTTTGCAATACCATATTCGCGAGATACAACTTTAATGAGAAGACACGAGGTATAAAAAAGCACGGTGTAAACCGTAACCTTAACTTTATAGAAACGCTCCCGCTGCCGTTTGCAATGCCATATTCGCGAGATACAAGTTTAATGAGAAGACACGAGGTATAAACGAGAGTTTGCATCACTTTGTAACAGAGTTAAAATTGCTGTAGCGAGAAACTTTTAACTGCCGGGTCTTAGCTAACATTAAATAAACCCGTGGACATCGCAACATCACACAAGAGAGTGGCTCACGTGAAGTGACTGAACGCAGCAGGAGTGATCACTTCCATAAATCAAAGCTGTTCAAAAAACACATTACACAATTGATAAGGTAGGAAAACAATATGAAACAAGGCACGGTATAAACCGTAACTTTAACTTTATACAAACGCTGCTGTTTGCAATACCATATTCGCCCCTGCGAAGCGCGGTGATTTTGCTATATATATTAAACTATTTCAACCATTGTATGATCTGCTTCTCGCAACTGAAAGAGGGCACCGTGGCAGAAGTTAGCCGACTTGCTCACCAACCACAAGCGTTACCTGGTAGGTAACCACCCATACAATCAGATTGTGAATCAGACTACGAATGCCTGCAATGTAATTACCCCGATCTACATGCTGTCAAATGAACGAACCTCACGCCGTGGCACAACGTTAGGGGCTTCGCCTCTACGTCCGAGGATCGATTCCCGTAAGGGAGTGCAGTGACTGTGTACTCCTGATGAGCCCACAATTACGGCGAAACACGTGTCGCATACTATGCATCTTTAAAGCACGGTGTAAACAGTAAGTTTAAATTGAGTTTATAGAAACGCTCCCGCTGCCGTTTGCAATACCATATTAGATGACTTTGTAACAGAGTTAAAATTGCTGGAGCAATAAATTTTTAACTGCCGGGTCATGTCGCGTGTTCTTGGGTAGGTACACCAAAAAATGTATACATTTATGCATGTAATGGGCAAACAAAAAATGTACTATACCCGAAAGCACTACAGTAGTACTCAATGTATCTTTACTTCTTAAATGTTAATGTTTTACTGTTTAATAATTTATACGCTTCTTATATGTTATTCAGATTCTTTTATCAAAATACCAGTAACAGCGCACTGCACGATAACGTGGAGTGAATACACTTGACATGACCATTCATAGTATTTATCCTCTTTCTCTGTACGTTTACCATTCGTTTGCTCAGACGTTGATGCGCTTGCTGCTTAATGAGCAGCTCTTGACCCTAGCGTCCCGCTGCTTCTCTTCTTTCGTCGGCATCTTTTCCCGTTAAAACTGATTTTTTTTTAAAACTTACTATGTTTTCTTTAATTTTTCAGTTAAGCTGGCACTTAAGTCTTCAATCTGCCTCAAGAATGATTAGCGAAGGTGGTAGACAATGAAAACGTCAGCCGTACGCATCCGCCACGCACGCACCGGTGCGCGCAGCTCTCAGTTGATTCTACAATAACATAAAATAAAGATAAAAAGAGTAATAACTTGCAGCACCGCTATTCAATTACACTTGCCTAACGCCTCAAATAAGGGGAAATACTGTGGGATCTGGGCATCCGTCAAAGCAGCAATCACAAGCCCGATTAGAAAGCGGGAAGCTGTGATTTGTCGTCTCCCTCCCATGTAACAATCACAGCCCGTGTTGCAACGCACTATGTATGTATATGTATATATGTGTATGTGTGTGTATATGTATGTGTGTATATATATATATATATGTGTTCATATGTGTGGGAAAGCGAATAGTAGACGTGACGTAGTATCTGTGTACCAAATTTCAAGTCAATAGGTGAAACGGTTTGCGAGCTACAGCTGATTTAAAATCCTGGACAGACAAACAAATAGCCACGGTAGTGTTTTATAGAAGAACATTTTAATGTTTAATAATTTATATTTATATGCAATGTGCTTCTTATATATTACTTCATATTCTCAAATGACAATGATGTTAATGTTGTTTATATTGATTTCTATGTTATTGTAAGTGCTCTTTATTTGTGGAAACATAAATTTGGCAATTAAACTTATTTTATACATACATTTTATTTTTTTCTCTTGCACTCAGTGAGCGAATCCACTGGGTAATCAGCTATATATATATATATATATATATATATATATATATATATATATATATATATATATTATATATATATATATATATATATATATATATATATATATATATATATATATATATATGTGTATGTGTATATATGTATGTGTATATATATATGTATGTGTATATATATATATGTATGTGTATATATATATGTATATATATATATATATATATATATAGATAGATAGATAGATAGATATATGTGTATGTACGTAGATATACAAATATGTATATATATGTATATATGTTTATATATATGTAGATATACAAATATGTATATGTATATATATGTATATATGTGTATATATATGTAGATATACAAATATGTATATGTATATATATATGTATATGTGTCTGCATGTGTGTGTATATATATATATATATATATGTATGTGTATATATATGTTGATATATGTATATATATGTGGATGTGTATATGTATATATTTATGTATATACAGTATGTTTATGTATATATATGTTTACATAACCTCTTTAACACACTACTTCTCCGCTGCGAAGCGCGGGTATTTTGCTAGTATATATATATATATGTGTGTGTGTGTGTGTGTGTGTGTGTGTGTGTGTGTGTGTGTGTGTGTATGTATGTGTATATGTATATGTTGATATGTGGATGGGCGGCACGGTGGCGCAGTGGGTAGCGCTGCTGCCTCGCAGTTGGGAGACCTGGGGACCCGGGTTCGCTTCCCGGGTCCTCCCTGCGTGGAGTTTGCATGTTCTCTCCGTGTCTGCGTGGGTTTCCTCCGGGCGCTCCGGTTTCCTCCCACAGTCCAAAGACATGCAGGTTAGGTGGATTGGCGATTCTAAATCGGCCCTAGTGTGTGCTTGGTGTGTGGGTGTGTTTGTGTGTGTCCTGCGGTGGGTTGGCACCCTGCCTTGGATTGGTTCCCTGCCTTGTGCCCTGTGTTGGCTGGGATTGGCTCCAGCAGACCCCCGTGACCCTGTGTTCGGATTCAGCGGGTTGGAAAATGGATGGATGGATATGTGGATGTGTATATGTATATATATATGTAGATATGTATATATGTATATGTATATATATGTTTATATGTGTGTGTGTGTATTTTATATATATAAAAGACAGCAACACTCATAACAATGACAACACAATTACATTGACAATCATGTTACGTTATTTTTAAAATGTTTCCTTTTCTTTTTCATAACCTCTTTAACACACTACTTCTCCGCTGCGAAGCGCGGGTATTTTGCTATTTATCTATATATATAAAGGAGAGTTGGGATCTGAGAGACTGTGTTTGTGTGTTTGTGGAGGGATGGAGAGTTAAGGCAGGTGTTGGAGTCACGTGATCATCTCCCCTCCCATTCACTTCATTTCGCTCCGAGCTGAGCTCCGCAGCTGGCGCGGTCTTGCTGTTCTTGATTTGCTTTTCACATGGCCAAGTATACGTTGCATGCTCAAGAGTAAGCTCAGCGCACAACTTGGTCATATTACAATCGGAGGGGCGAACTGACAACATGGTATACAAAGAGATCCTTAACAAATAATTATTGGTATAATTTCCCTCAGTTTATTATATAAAATTTTAAAGCAGTACTTCACCGCTGCGAAGCGCGGGTATTTTGCTCTATATATATGTGTGTGAATGTATGTATGTATATATGTATGTCTATATTTATATCTATATATATATATATATATATATATATATATATATATATATATATATATATATCTATATGTGTAGATATGTAAATTTGTATATATATATATATGTATATATATATATATATATATATATATATATATATATATGTATATGTATATATATATGTATATGTATTGTAGCAGATACGCGTGTTGTCCACCTCTCGAACCCTCAGGTACCACTCTTCAGACCAGGTGATAATATAACAACTATTTATTTTGTTGTCATACAGTGCACAAAGCACTCCTTCCACCACACTCATATACACAATAAACAATTCTCTCTCTAACTCTCCTCCTCGCCCAGACACTTGCCACCCTTCCTCCCAGCTCAGTTCAGTGTCTGGGCTTACCCAGAGTCCTTTTATAGACCCTGACCCGGAAGTGGCTCCAAGCCAAACCCACAAGTCCGTTTTCCTTCCGGGTCAGGGCAAAGTCCTTTTCTTCATCCCGGGAGCACATCGCTTCTTCCAGTCACGTGACTGGGATGCACTCCCGGGTTATAGGGCACACAAGAGCTTACTAGCCCCCCTACAGCGACTCCTGGCGGCCCCCAAGGTATCCAGCAGGGCTGTGTCAAAACACTACAAAGTCCATGAGGCCCTGCTGGAACTCGGGGCGCAAATATGCTGTCCGGAGGGCTCCTCCTAGCGGCCTGGGGGTGACGACCGGAGTCCATAGGCGGTTGTCTGTCACAGTATATATATATATATATATATATATATATATATATATAATGTATATATATGTATATATGTATATGTGGATGTGTATATGTATATATATGTATATGTAGATATGTGTATATGTAGATATGTATATATATGTATATATGTTTATGTATATATATGGTTACATAAAGAGGTTATGTAACCATATATATACATAAACATATATACATATATACACATATCTACATATACATATATATACATATACACATCCACATATACATATATACATATATATACATTATATATATATATATATATATATATATATATATATATATACATACACATATACAAATTTACATATCTACACATATATATACAGTATATATATATATATATATAGATATAAATATAGACATACATATATACATACATACATTCACACACATATATATAGAGCAAAATACCCGCGCTTCGCAGCGGAGAAGTAGTGTGTTAAAGAGGTTAACACACTACTTCTCCGCTGCGAAGCGCGGGTATTTTGCTATATATATATAAAAGACAGCAACACTTATAACAATGACAACACAATTACATTGACAATTATGTTACGTTATTTTTAAAATGTTTCCTTTTTTTTTCATAACCTCTTTAACACACTACTTCTCCGCTGCGAAGCGCGGGTATTTTGCTAGTATATACAGTGGAACCTCTAGATACGAGTTTAATTCGGTCCAGAACTGAGCTTGTATAGCGAATTTCTCGTATCTAGAACAAACTTCCCCACTGAAAATAATGGAAATCCAGTTTATCCGTTCTGCACCCCAAATATATTAACATAAAAATCAATTTTCCTAACAAATAACACTGATAAATTATATATACTGTAGTCTACCTTTAATAAAAAGTATCTATCTATCTATCTATCTATCTATCTATCTATCTATCTATCTATCTATCTATCTATCTATCTATCTATCTATCTATCTATCTATCTATCTATCTATCTATCTATCTAAATAACACTGGTAAATAATATAACTGATTATTAAAAGAATCAAAACAGGTGTCCAAAGTGCAGTAGAGCATTCAATAAATCTTTAAATAAATAATCCTTAAAACAGTTGTGAAGTGGAGGTTTAAAATACACAAGAATAACAATCCTTTAACACGAGGTTAAAACGTCAAAAGGATGCCGTCTTTAAAAAACAGGTGTTGCTGTCATATATATATATATATATATATATATATATATATAATATATGTGTATGTGTATATGTATATATATATGACAGCAACACTCATAACAATGACAACACAATTACATTGACAATCATGTTACGTTATTTTTAAAATGTTTCCTTTACTTTTTCATAACCTCTTTAACACACTACTTCTCCGCTGCGAACATGGGTATTTTGCTAGTATATATATATATATATATATATATATATATATATATATATATATATAAATATATATATACACACATACACACATATATATATATATATATATATATATACACATATATATGTATACACACACACACACACACACATATATATATATATATATATATATATATATATATATATATATATATATATATATATATATATATAAATATATATATATATATACATACATATACACACATACATGCAGTTTCAATAACATAGAAATCAATATAAACAACATTAACATCATTATCATATGAGAATATGAAGTAATATATAAGAAGCACATTTCATATAAATATAAATTATTAAACAGTAAAATCTTCTTCTGTAATTTGCTACCGTGGCTATTCGTTTGTCTGTCCAGGATTTTAAATCACCTGTAGCTCGCAAACCGTTTCACCTATTGACTTGAAATCTGGTACACATATAGAACGTCACGTCTACTATCCGCTTTATGGGTGATGATTGTATTACTCTTTTTATCCATCCATCCATCCATTTTCCAACCCGCTGAATCCGAACACAGGGTCACGGGGGTCTGCTGGAGCCAATCCCAGCCAAAACAGGGCACAAGGCAGGAAACAATCCTGGGTTTTTATCTTTATTTTATTTTATTGTAGAATGAACTCCTATCTGCGCACACCAGGGCGGCCGTGGGCGGATGCGTATGGTGTATTCACTCCACGTTATCGTGCATTGCTCTGTCACTGGTATTTTGATAAAAGAATTTGAACAACATATAAGAAGCATATAAATTATTAAACAGTAAAACATTAACATTTAAGAAGTAAAGTTACATTAAGTACTACTGCAGTGCCTTCGGGTATACCTCATTTTTTGTTTGCCCATTACATGCTTAAATGTATACATTTTTTGGTGCACCTACCCGAGAACACGCGACATATAACCAAGCGTGGGAGAAGCATGGATCTGCTGGTCTCCCTTGTGAAATAACTGGTAATGTTTGACTAAAATCTACAGCGAGTAAAACGACATTACCTCCTATTTTTTTTTTACGATCTCTGAGATCTTGCTTTTTTCGGTTCAAGGCTTCATAAGCTCTTTTATGTTCTATGGTGTACTTATCCCAAACCATCATCTTTGAATGTTGCAAGACTTTCGCCTTGTATGTAGATCGGGGTAATTACATTCATTGCATTCCTAGTCTGAATCACAATCTGATTGTATGGGTGGTTACCTGGCACCGTAGGGTTGCCACCCGTCCTTTAAAATACGGAATCGTCCCGTATTTGAGAATGAAATTGCGCGTCCCGTTTTGAATCAATACGGGACGGGATTTGTCCCGTATTTATTTTATCATTTTTTTTAAAGCAGCGTCTCATGCAAATCATCCCACACGCATTTTATGAAGATGCCTCCTTTCCTACTTTTGATTGGGTAATACTTGATGTCATCGTTAGTTTGATTGGTCTTTTTAACTGTCCAGTGAGGAGGGCGGGTCTTTTAAGTAGAGTCTGCAAACTGTTGGCACTGGGATGTGGCACCCGCTGTAGTATGCGTCCCTTATTTTTTGTATTAAAAGTGGTAACCCTACCTGGCAGGTAACACTTATGTTTGGTCATGAAGTCGTCTAAAATCCGCCACGTGCCCTCTTTTAATTGTGAGAAGCAGATATATATAGCCAAATTCTCGCGCTTCGTTGCGGCGAAGTACTGCTTTTAATTTTTTAAGAAGAAAATAAAACCTTTTTAAACGGATCAAAAATATACCAATAACAATTTGTTAAGGATCTGTTTTTTTGTGAACCTCTCTTTTCATAGCTGTCCCGCTACGGCGTGTGTTTCGTTTATTTGACAGTATGTAGATCGTGGTAATTAAATTCATGGCATTCGTTTTCTGAATCACAATCTGACTGTATGGATGGTTACCTGCCAGGTTACGCTTGTGGTTGGTCAGGAAGTCGCCGTACATCCGCCACGTGCCCTCTTTCTGTTCCCAGAAGCTGATCATAGAATGGTTTTAATAGTTTACTTTCAAATAATGCAAAGAGTATGCGACACGTGTTTCTCCTTAATTCTGGGCTCATCAGGCATACACACTCACTGCATCCCCTCTCGAGAATCGAATATCGTCAGCGCAAGAGTTGAAGCCCCTAACGTTGCGGTCAGCAAGTGGGCTAACATTCGCCATGTGCCGTCTTTCAGTTGCGAGAAGCAGATCATAGAATGGTTGAAACTGTTGCCCCTAACGTTGCGCTACGGCGTGTGGTTCGTTTATACCTCGTGTCTTCTCATTAAACTTTTATCTCGCGAATATGTTATTGCAATCTGCAGCGGGAGCGTTTCTATAAACTTAATTTAAACTTACGTTTTACACCGTGCTTTGTTTCCCTTATGAACATGCTTGTATGCTTCACTCGCTCCCTTCTCAATTGTTTAATGAATTTTTTGTTCTTCGCTGTTTGCGGCTCCTCCTTCATTTGTCCCTACTGCATTCACAGTCTTTTCACGTTATTGCAATCCGCAGCGGGAGCGTTTCTATAAAGTTAATTTAAACTTACGTTTTACACCGTGCTTTGTTTCCCTTATGAACATGCTTGTATGCTTCACTCGCTCCCTTCTCAATTGTTTAATGAATTTTTTGTTCTTCGCTGTTTGCTGCTCCTCCTTCATTTGTCCCTACTGCGTTCACAGTCTTTTCACGTGATTACGTGGGAGGCGTGAGGACGTGACACTCAACTCCTCCTCCCACGGCCATCGAGCTGCCGTCCATTACAGTATATTGTGAAAAAAGAGGTTCCAGTTATGACCATTACGCGTTGAATTTCGAAATGAAACCTGCCTAACTTTTGTAAGTAAGCTGTAAGGAATGAGCCTGCCAAATTTCAGCCTTCCACCTACACGGGAAGTTGGAGAATTAGTGATGAGTGAGTCAGTCAGTCAGTGAGTGAGTGAATCAGTCAGTGAGGGCTTTGCCTTTTATTTTTATAGATATGTATATGTAGATATGTGTTTATGTAGATATGTATATATATGTATATATGTTTATGTATATATATGGTTACATAACCTCTTTAACACACTACTTCTCCGCTGCGAAGCGCGGGTATTTTGCTAGTGTATTAATATTTGGAAATGTCTTCCCCATTGCCCTTCACAGTTTGGGCAATTGTTTATTTCTCAACATGTTACTAAATGTTCATATACAGCATTTAAGAATAAACAGAGAAACAGACAGAAGAATCAACAAACAAAACGCAAAATCATAAGACAACATAAACTAATTAGATAATTTAAACATTAAAATAGAATATTGATAATTTAACATTAAAGATTTATTTAATTTGGATTAAACAATTATTTCCATTTTTTTATCCATCCATCCATTTTCCAACCCGCTGAATCCGAACACAGGGTCATGGGGGTCTGCTGGAGCCAATCCCAGCCAACACAGGGCACAAGGCAGGAACCAATCCCGGGCAGGGTGCCAACCCACCGCAGGACACACACAAACACACCCACACACCAAGCACACACTAGGGCCGATTTAGAATCACCAATCCACCTGACCTGCATGCCTTTGGACTGTGGGAGGAAACCGGAGCGCCCGGAGGAAACCCATGCAGACACGGAGAGAACATGCAAACTCCACGCAGGGAGGACCCGGGAAGCGAACCCAGGTCCCCGGATCTCCCAACTGCGAGGCAGCAGCACAACCCACTGTGCCACCATGCCGCCCATTTTTTTATCTTTTCATTTATTTATACTGTTATTTTCAAATTCCAATGTAATTCTTCCCAATTCATATTTTTATAATAAATAGAAACGTATTAGCAGGTCGATTCTGGTGCATTGTAGGCCGCTTTGGCAAATGATTGGCTGCCCCATCTGGCCTAAATGGTTCAAGATATGGTCTGACTACTGTATCTTTGTCTGAGCTGACTGATTAAAATCTAGCTTGAAGAAGACTGCCAAGATCAGGCTTGAGTGTATTTTGCTAGCCAGGATAGCTCTCAATCCAAATCTAGACATGCTTTGGAAGAGGTAATTTCCGATATACACCCCTTTCCATATTACCATCAGGGAGTTTATCAGAAGAGGGGAGGTTAAAGTTAAAAAGTAAATACAGTACGTGATTTATATAAAATAAAAGCAGAAGGATCTTACGTTTGGTCTAGACAAAAATAGGTGAAGGATGGGTAGCAAACACCTGCTTACTTCTTCAGCTTTGAAAACGCCAGTGCAAACCTTTATTCATTTCTGGAGAAATTTTCCAATATTTGTTATACTTTTACCACACCTATATAACAAATATAACGTTAATGATGATTATCAGAGTTTCTCAATAATTAAAATACTCTTAGCTAGGATGAAAAAATAATGTGTGACACTCCAATTACAGAGAGAGAAATAATAGAGGTGAATAATAGCCTTAAGGACCACCAGTGAATGAAATTATAGAATAGATAAAATATATATTAAGCTATTTTAATTTCATAAACATTTTATTCCATGATATTATTATTTTTGGAATAAAAATGATATTTGTCCAAAAATGAATGTGTTTTCCTAAAGAGTTAATTTGATAAAGGTATCCTTTTGGTAGGTTAGTTTTTAAACATGCATGGTAATCTCATGAGTTACAGTGAATTTACTTCTTATTTTAATTTTTATGTTACAGGTAAATAATTTGTAGTGGTGTCTATAACTAATGGTTATGTGATTTTGCTTAAAGCTTAAAGATGTTTCATAACCCAATTCTGTTTCTTTAGTTAATGCTGTTAACAGAGTTTGTGTAAGAATAACTAAGCTATGCAGGTACTGTACATCCATCCATCCATCCATTTTCCAACCCGCTGAATCCGAACACAGGGTCACGGGGGTCTGCTGGAGCCAATCCCAGCCAACACAGGGCACAAGGCAGGAACCAATCCCGGGCAGGGTGCCAACCCACCGCAGTACTGTACATTCATTGTTTCAAATACATTGTTTCAAAATGTTCTGGTTTTGGTACCTTAAATTAAACCTATAAGATTTTTATTATTAGGTTATTCTTATTTTTAGATTTAGATTAGATTTAACCCATAAAGCACTTTCTTTAGAAATTCAAAAAAGATATGGGAGTTAACTGTTCCTTTTGTCCATAAAACTAGAAATGGTGCACCATCTCTTTTGATATTTGTCAGCACACTAAACAGCTATGGCTTGAAGTTTATTATTATTAGTGACTTTAGTTTGTTTTATTAATATGTATTTTTTGGATTTCTGAAATAGAAGTAAGAGAAAGTAAGCGTATAATGTTAACCTAATATTAATATTGGCCTTATATATAGAAATGTACATCTTCCAATAAGAAACCTCTTTACTCTGTTTTTTGCTGGGAATGTGAAATGTATGCAAAAACAATTAGATTCTCTGCCAACAAGGCTGAAAGCTGTTGTAAATTTTTTTATATCTATTTGATATTAGTATCTCTTTTTAATTATTATCCTCTGGCAACTTGCTTTGTATAGAAGTGATGAAAATTGTATATGAATTGTTTTGTTGTTTCTCTCGATAAATTAAAAAAATTATAATAACAAAACATTGAGCTGACATGCACAGTTCAAACACTGAATGAGGTTTTCAAATGCTGGGCTAACGTGTAGAGTTCAAATGAAATGCTAAGTGCATTTCAAAACTTGGATATGACAAGTGCAGTTCAAAGTAAGCTGAATGAACAAGGTTTTGAAACACTAAGCTAACATGTGCAGTTTAAACAAAGGGTGAAGTACATTTAAAAACCTTGGGGTGATGTGCAAATAAAATGAAGCTCTGTGAATGGGGTTTCAAAACACTGAAGCTCTTCAAGCGCTTAAACTTCCCATGGGGAAGTACCCATGGGGGTGATGGGACAATGCATGAGCATTATTATACTGTTTTCCTGATGTCACACACATGACATGTAGCTCATTTGCTGGTAATTCCACCCAGAGTCAAGGGTCGGTGCTATTGCACAGCGCCTCTACTTTTTGCCTTCAGAACCGAAGATTGACGATGTGAGGAGCAATCACGTAATTTCTGGTTCTTTGACTTGAACCCACCTCTTACTGCAAGGCCATCTTAAAAGGTCCACCACCACCACATCTATGCAGTCTATGACTCATGTCAGAGAAGACAACATCTTTAATAATCGCTTGTGTTTTTTGCCAAACCTTTTTTTTCTCAATTATATGGGAACCCCATCCCCAACATTTCATATTATTCTTCTCTTTTTGTCTTACAGTGGTGTAGTCAGCAGTATTTATTCTGAGTATGACGGAACCAGTAGTCCTAACAGTGATGGTGATGATGGCCCTGTCCAATCATCTGCAGGTGTTGTATGTGCAGGTCATTAACTAACACTTTGCGTATTTGGAAGCGTGATATACAGCCAGGGGAGCTCTTTGAAAAGAATATACATTCGGCCCATCCCAGGTACTGTTGAAGGATGATATTTAAACCTAGCTCTTGATATTTGAGAGAATGGCAACCAGACACCACCAGAAGTGGACCAAGTGGACACACATCCTTGCCATGTTCCTAATGAATGAGTTAAAGTGGGCTTACTATGATTTTGACAAGCAGGCTGCTGGAGATTTTGATTGATTCAAGCAAGAGATCCTAGCCAGGTACAGTATCACCATAGACCAACAGGTGAGACAATTTAGAGAGTGGCGCTTTGACCCAGAGCGACAGGTGCACTTTAAAGCCTTTGAACTTTTGGATAATCTTGGCTAAAGGTTGAATCCTCAGGTCAACAGAGCCAAAATGTAGTTCAGACAACTATGTGCAACTAACTGATTCATTCTTTCCCAGAAAGGCTTGTCCGGTAAGTCTGCTGACAGGCCTAGAAAAACATGGACACCCTGATAGAGACCTTAGACCATCATAGGACAGCTAAGCTTTAGGAGAGGTCAGAGAGGCCCAGTGACTAGCATAAGAACTGCACTGGAACAGCCCATAAACAGGAACCCACCTGCCAAAAATCAGATTCAGGTGCCCAGTCAAAAGAAAAGTTTTTTTGTCTTCCTTGCACAAGTTTCACACTTCATCCAATTGCCCACATCTCAACAAATCCATAAACTGTGGATGGGCACAGGGAGGAAGGTATTGTGACATGACTGTTGCTAACCTTCTGTCTCTCCCATATACAGTCACGGTTGTAATAAATGGGTTTAAGATCACTGTATTAATAGACTCTAGAAGCAAATTCCCATTATTGCTCGCTACTATGTACTACCTTGACCGTGGAGCGCCAGTAATACTAATCTTGCATATACCTACGAGGTACAAGTCTGCCGTATGTGTGATCACATTCCAAGACAAAACTCAATCTTTAACAGTGGCTGTCATTTGCAGTCCAATTTATTCTGTGAAACTATGAATTAATGAGGATGTCTGCTGCTTTTGCTCTGAATGTCAACTGTGGCAGATTCTCCAGAGCGACCACATACCTTTCGTTCCTTTACATATACTTGACATTCCCTTCAAGTGAATTTAAATAGCATAGTAGGACTGCTCAAACTCTTGACTCGAGGACATAAATATATCATGGTCCTCATAGACTATGCAGTCTGGTATACAGAGACTAGTTTTGCATGGGATAAAAACAGTCCTCACACACCATGGGTGCCTTTTACCTTGGATATGCTCATGGAGGTTGCCAAGTTACTCAGAATTAAACATCTTAAAACCTAGATATTCTTCTTTAAATGATAATGATGGTTTAGTGTAGCAGTTAAAGCAAACACTTGAAAGGATGTTATGCAACGTGGTCAGTGAGGATCTGGGATCAGTCACTCCCCCTCATCCCACAGGCTTCTCCCTTTGGTAATGTGACTCACTGGCATTATCAGCCATTAAATAAAGTTAGTTTTGTGTCATCTGCATTGTTTAAAGAGAGGTAGTAGTTTTGGGAGATAAAAGGACAAATAAAGTATAAAGAAATAAAGCTTGCCTTTTTGTCCATTTATAAAGTGCAGAGGGATGTCTTTGCTGACGACATGAGCTGCTTCTGGGGAGCGTTGCAGCAGGTTTCGTGTGACAGTGGAAAGATGGCCCTGCCAATGTCTTGCTGGGATAGCACTGTCTGTCTCCCAATCTTGCGCGTGCCCCCAATGACCTCATAGTTCTTGATGGGCAAAGACAGAGCGAAGCATCTTAGTTTCAGCCTCCTACAGCTTATTAAAGGGATCCTATATCGGTAGTTGTTTGGGCAATAGCCCAGGTGAAGAAAAAAAAAATTGGGAGTGATCTCCTCTAGATTTTCTTATATAGTCAGATATGGGGATGGATATTTGAGGAGTAAACCGCAAGACAATGATTATATTTTTGTATTATTTACATTAAAGAACCATCAACAACAAATGAAATTAATAATATATTGAACAATTATTATAAAAGTAAAGTTGAAAAAATTGGACTCTGCAGCTGCATGAATAAGAGGTGAAGTACCACTTCTGGTTAGAGGAAATAGGCCAAAAGTTGATAGAAATCTATGTTTTGTACCTAATACTTGTATGCAAAATTTGGTTAACCTAAGTGAAAGCGTGTTCAGGTTATCGTGTACATACACACACAGACGCACGTACACGCACACACACACACACATATACACAGACACACAGACATAATTCTAAAATGGTATTTTCAGACATAGGGAGGTCTAAAATGTTGAGATTCATCAAAATTTCGAAATGGAATTTTTTTTGTATACGAGAAAGTCAGGGAGGTCTAAAATGTCCAGATTCATCAAAATCAAATTTTTGGATGATTACAAAACTTTCCCTAGATTTTGTATATGAGAAAGTTAAAAAGGGAGGCTTACTTTCAGTTTTGAGAGAAGCACAGTTCACATCTCAAATGCCTTGCAATTTTATAGGAATTTTGCAGGGCAAGAGACGCCACTCATCACGTGCATGTAGAAGGATGACGTTCAACAGTTTAATTGGTGAGTTTACTGTGCACTGCGGCTTGTGCCATGATTTTTGATGATATTTTTTTTTCCTTCTTGTATACTTCTTGATAAATATCTCTTGATATATATGTATCTATTGTCACAGACAGCTGGGGTCCTGGCCTGGCCGCGACACCTCTTCACTGAATAGACTACGGGAACAAGCGTGGGCAGCACAGTGCCTTCCCCAGGACGTTAGATGGCAGCCCCCATGGGTTGCAGTGGTGCCTCGGATTCCCGCAGGGCTTCATGGGAGTTGGAGTTATCTACAGCCCTGTTTGGATCCACAGTTGCCGCCAGGGGATGCTGCAACAGCTGCTGAGCCCTGTTGGGCGGGTCTTCTGCCACACCCGGAACTCCTGTCGGAAGTAGATCAACGTGCACCTGGAGCACTTGCGGGGGCGTTATAAAAGGAGCCAGCAGTCACCACTCCGGGAGCCAGAGTCAGGAGGAGAGGGATTAAGCTTGCCAGAGAGGAGTGGAGGAGAAGTTAAAGAGAAGTATTGGGATTGTGATTGATAGTACTTATTGGACTGTGTTGTGGGCTCGTGGGGACAGGGAAGACATTCCACATGAGCAAACAAAAATGAAAGCACTTTGTTTTTAGTAGTGTGCCTCCCGTGTCTGTCTGTGTCAGGTAGAGCGCTGGTATAGCGCCTCTTATTGTCACACTATTTATCTATTTATATATATATATATACTGTATATATTAATCTTGATATCTTTGGTGCAGGCATTTATTGGGTAGAGGTTAATGCTGCACTGTTTATTTTTGTATACAGTAATCCCTCCTCCATCGCGGGGGTTGCGTTCCAGAGCCACCCGCGAAATAAGAAAATCCGCGAAGTAGAAACCATATATTTATATAAATAATTTTTATATTGTCATGCTTGGGTCACAGATTTGCGCAGAAACACAGGAGGTTGTAGAGAGATAGGAACGTTATTCAAACATTGCAAACAAACATTTGTCTCTTTTTCAAAAGTTTAAACTGTGCTCCATGACAAGACAGAGATGACAGTTCAGTCTCACAATTAAAAGAATGCAAACATATCTTCCTCTTCAAAGGAGCAAATAAATCAATAGGGCTGTTTGCTTTTAAGTATGCGAAGCACCGCGGCACAAAGCTGTTGAAGGCGGCAGCTCACACCCCCTCCGTCAGGAGCAGAGAGAGACAGATAAAAAAATCAATACGTGCCCTTTGAGCTTTTAAGTATGCGAAGCACCGTGCAGCATACTTAAAAGCTGCACACAGAAGGTAGCAACGTGAAGATAATCTTTCAACATTTTTAGACGAGCGTCCGTATCGTCTAGGTGTGCGAACAGCCCCCCTGCTCACACCCCCTACGTCAGGATCACAGATAGTCAGCGCAAGAGAGAGAGAAAGAAAAGTAAGCTGGGTAGCTTCTCAGCCATCTGCCAATAGCGTCCCTTGTATGAAATCAACTGGGCAAACCAACTGAGGAAGCATGTACCAGAAATTAAAAGACCCATTGTCCTCAGAAACCCGCGAAGCAGCGAAAAATCCGCGATATATATTTAAATATGCTTACATATAAAATCCGCGATGGAGTGAAGCCGCGAAGGGCGAAGCGCGATATAGCGAGGGATTACTGTATACAAATTTTTCTTTTTCTGTATTGTGAATCTTTGGTTAAACCCAGTACTGTTTATTTGTTTGGAGGAGCCGCTTCATGACTTGGATTACTGTGGAGGAAGACAGCCTTATTTTTGTTTTTGTGTACCGTATATATGGGTTTCACTTGTTTTGTGTGCATTTTTCTTTTTCATTTGGGACTTTCATTCAGCACTGTAAATAGTGTATATAATCATTAATTTTTTGCTCATAACTGTTTTTGTGTGTCCTTTGCAGTATTGGACTGAGTATTTAGATATATTCCGCAGGACATTATTTATTTATCCTTCTTTATGTGCACCTGTAAATGAAACCTCACTTTGTTTTGCAGAACCCAACCATTTTGTGTCCGTGACTCCCTGTCTTACAACCCCATCCTGGTCATGCTCAGTCCCATATACTAGATTCCTAGAGTGTAGACTTGTGTCCCCCATTTCCCACTAGTTACATGATAGGCTGAATTCCTATTTCTCAATCCAAATTACTGGCTGATCGGAAAGGACCTTATGAAATTAAAGAAAGAAAAGGCTTGGTGAAACAACCAAAAACATTCCATAGCTGATGTCAACTTGCTGAAACTGTGGAAGGAATCGAAATCTGAACCCCTCTTCGGTCAATCTCAATCATTTTTTGTTCTTAAAGGACAGCTTAATTTTGGTCCTAATCTGATGCCCAATCAACAACAGGAGCTGGTAACATCAATCCTGTCTGTCACAGGGGTGGCCAGACCTCTTTTTTTGTGCTCGACATTGTCACCAGACCAGGAGTGATTGTCAGAGAATACCCCTTATCGACTCCTGGTAGCAAAATAGGCAGAAGTGGAGATTGAGGTCAAATGAATACTAGGCTTTAGATTAAAGTTTTAGTACCTCATATGGTTGGGCGTGGTTGTGACAGACTCAAAAGTTATAAATTTTTGGGATGCCAACAGGGTCGTCCCTTTTATTCATTGTAAGAGAAAGGGAAAAAAACTTGAAAAAGTAAAGCATGCTTCTCCTTCAGAATTTTAATAAAGGCTTTTTGAGGACTCTGTGGCAACTTAGAGAGCTCCATCCTGTAGCTTTCTGAGGCTAAAAGTGACACCCCTTCTGGGACACCCGGGCTTTGTGGTTGGCATGACTGGAAGGGACGTGGCTTTTTGCCCTAACTGGGTGGGTTTTCTGCACTGTGAGGGAAGAAAAAGGACAAAATTAGCAGCAATGCCATCCCTCTCTCACCGGAGAGTTATTACATACCTCGATGGAGCCGATTAGGGAGTCATCTGATGCACATTCCTGACACTGGTCTAGCCCCATCATGTTAGTACCAAAGTCAGATGGTAGTTGGTGCTTTTGCAGTGACTTCAGTTGGCTTAATCTTGTCTTCCATTTTGATGCATATCTGATGCTGTGAGTAGATGAACTCACCAGCGACTTGGAAAAGTTCAATATTTGACCACTCTTGACCTAACAAAAAGGTACTGACAAATTCCTTTAAAAGAATCTATCAGACATGGTATCAGACATGTTCCAGCATCTGATTTATAAAGTCCTACAGCCCCACAATACCTATATTGCTGTCTACCTGAATGACATTGCCATCTATCCTGGCAACTGGAAGGAGTATATTTAGCATGTGCTAGTAGTTATTCACTCACTATGTGAAGCAGGAAAAATCTAAAGAAATGCCTTTTTGAACTATCAGAAGCCAAAATATTTTAGGCTCTGTGATGGGAACAGGTCCAGTCAAACCATAATGTTCAAAATTTAATGCCATTTTATATTGGTTCTATCTGCAATCTAAGCAGCAAGTTCAGGTTTTCTTGTAGTTAGCTGGGTACTAGCACAGCTTTGTATCCTGTTTCACCAAAAGAGACATGTCCTTAGTTAATATCACCAAAAATTGAGCTGCCAATGTGGTGGTATGGGATGGTAAAGTAGAGGCACTTTCTGTGACCTGAAGCAGGCATTAATGTCAAAACCTATTCTATTATCCTCTGATTTTTCCTTGCCTTTCATTCTCCAGGCTGATTCTTCAGGCGCACATTTGGGAGTCATGCTAAGCCAAAATATCAGTGGTGCTGAACAACTTATGATGTACAGTACCTGAGCCAGAAATTACTGGACCGGAAGATGAGGTATGCTGTGGTGGACCAGAGGTCCATGCATTAAATGAGGTACTACTTTTCTGGCTACAGCTTTACATTAGCCACTGACCATACAATTCTCCAGTGGATGACTTTGCACCAAGAGTCAAATTCGTGTGTCACAAGATCTTTTTTGACCTCCAGCCATTTAAATTCAAGGTTCTACACTCCCAAGTCTCCCTTCATGCTAATGTGGATACTTGTGTCCATGACCTCTTGATTCAGGCTGCCTGACTGGGAGACAACAGTGCTCATTTGCTGGTAATTTCATCCTGATTTAAGGGATGTCGCTGTCACATAATGCCTCTCCTCTCTTCCTGCCATCAAAATCGAAGACCTTGAAGACAACATCTTTAACAACCAGGATTGTTTTTTCAAAATCCTTTTTTTTCACTCAATAATGTGAGGAACATGATCTGGTGCCCAAACACTTCATTTTTCTCTGCCTGTTTTTGTCTTACATTTCCTATTCTGAATAATAAGACAAAGGTGACAATTGCTGAAGCTATAGGGCCACTTGACTTATGGGTTCTTAAAATTTTGAAGCCACAGAACAGAACTATGATCTGCCCTGAAAAAAATTCTCATCCAAGCAAATAATATTTAAAGTAGCGTGTAAAAGAAACCACAGCTAAAAGTTCCTTATGAGTAGTGGCATCATTGCTCTTTACTCGTTTCAACCCCCGACTAGCAAAAGTTTCCACCCGCTCATGTACTTCAAGCATGCGAAAAAGAACAGCACCAATACCCTTATCACTTGCATCAGTATCTAAGATAAATTGCTTAGAGAGATCAGAATTAACTGCAAGTGAGTGTGGAAAACCCCTGGATTAATAGGGCTTAGGGCAGTACCTGACAGTGATTGGCAGGTGCCCCACCTCTTGGGGGACTACTCACAAAACACATAGAACATAACCAGCTTATATACATAGACAAAACCAAAATTAATGATTTTAAAAGAGCAGCCACCCTGATATTAAGATGGGTGTCCTACAGGGATCTGTGCTGGGGCTGCTGCTATATTTACTGTAATATATACACTATATTGCCAAAAGTATTGGGACACCTGCCTTTACACAAACATCAACTTTAATAACATCCCATTCTTAATACATAGGCTTTAATATTGAGTTGGCTCACCCTTTGCAGATAGAACAGCGTCAACTCTTCTGGGAAGGCTTTCCACAAAGTTTAGGAGTGTGTTTGTGGGAATTTTTTACCATTCTTCAAGGAGAACATTTGTATGGTAAGACACTGATGTTGGACAAGAAGACCTGGCTCACAGTCTCTGCGCCAATTCATCCCAAAGGTTTTCATTCTGGTTGAGGTCAGGGCTCTGGGCAGGCCAGTTAAGTTCCTCCACACCAAACTTGCTCATCCATTTCTTTATAGACCTTGCTTTGTCCACCGGTGCACAGTCATGTTGGAAAAGGAAGGGACCATCCCCAAACTGTTCCCACAAAGTTAGGAGCATGAAATGTCCAAAGTGGATTTGTATGCTGAAGCATTAAGAGTTCCTTTCACTGGAACTAAGGGGCCAAGCCCAGCCTCTGAAAAACAATTCCACACCATAATCCACCCTCCACCAAACTTTACACTTGGCACAATGCAGTCAGGCAAGTACCATTCTCCTGGAAAACGCCAAACCCAGACTCCTCTATCCGATTGCCAGACAGAGAAGCATTATTTGTCACTCCAGAGGACATGTCTCCACTGCTTTACACCACTGCATCTGGCGCTTTGCATTGCACTTGGTGATATAATTTTTGGATGCAGCTGCACTTCTGAACATTGTGTGCCTCAACATGTGCCGTCCCCGCTCTGTGATTTTATGTGGCCTACCACTTTGTGGCTGAGTTGCTGTTGTTCCCAATTGCTTCCACTTTGTTATAATACCACTAACAGTTGACTGTGGAATATTTACTAGCGAGGAAATTTCACAAATGGACTTATTGCACAGGTGGCACCCTATCACAGTACCATGCTTGAATTCACTGAGTTCCTGAGAGTGACCCATTCTTTCACAAATGTTTGTAGAAGCAGTCTGCATGCCTAGATGCTTGATTTTATACACCTGTGGCCATGGAAGAAGTTTTTGGAACACCTGAATTGAATGATTTGGAAGGGTGTCCCAATACTTTTGGCAATATAGTGGATATAAATTATTTTGATAGGAATATAAATAACAAGCTGGTTAAATTTGCAGATACCAAGCTTGGTGGATTGGCAGATAATCTAGTATCCTCTCAATGACTACAGAGGGCTTTGCCAGCATACAGGCTTGGGCAGATTTGTGGTGGATGAAATTTAATGTCAGTAAATGTCAGTATTATATGTAGGATGTATAAATGTGATGTTTAAATACACAATAGGATGTCTGAAAATTTGAAAATACACCTTATGATAAGGATTTAGGAGTCATAGTGGACTCGTCACTATCATCATCTGCCAGACAGTGTTCAGAAGCCATTAAGAAGGCTAACAGAATGTTAGGTTATATAGCATGATGTGTTGAGTACAAGTCGAAGTCCAAGGAGGTTATGCTAAAGCTTTAACATGCAATGGTTAGACCTCACCTGGTCTACTGTGTACAGTTTTGATGTCCAGGATACAAAAAGTACACAGCAGTGATAGAAAAAGTGCAGAGAAGAGCAACTAGGCTGATTCTAGGGTTACAGGGGATGAGTTATGAAGATAGAATAAAATGAGTTTTATTAAGTTCTTAAGTTTATTAAGAACAAGAGTTGGTTTCGTCCGTTTATAGGAGATGGACGTCTGAAGCAGAGCTCCGCTAACAGCGGCTTTATTTTCCCACGTATTTCATATTATTTAGAGGTATCCTGTATTTAACCCGACCAAGGAACTTCCACTACAATATACAAGCATGAGTAACAAGAAGAAAAGTAAGAAGGAACCGTAAAAGAAACTTAAAGCTGCATCAAAGTCCGGACAGACTTCTGGCCTGAGTGCAAGTGTAAGGTATGGCCTCACGGAGACCGACCTGGAACAGGCAGAAGAGTGCGCAGAATTCCTGGGACCCCGCTCCATTGTATCGTCTCCAGTCGAGAGTGAAAATGGGAGCGAAGGCGCAAGTGATACAGGTCGCGAGGGATCGCCGATTTCTGAGGATCATTCGAGACTAGAAAGGGCTCTGCAGGACGTGTTCTCATCTACTCATCGCGAGCCTGTAACAGGAGCTGCATTTTCACTTGCGGAGCACGAAAGCCGAAGCGAACTGTCCGAACTGAAAGAGATGATTGCTACACAGAAAGAGATGATCGCTACACAGTCAACTGCCATGGTTACGGCCATGAAGGAGCTTAAGAATGAGCTTAAGAAAGATAACACAAATGATCTTAAGAAGATGGCCATTGAGCTCAAGAAGGATAACAAAGATAAGGAAACGCGTCTATTTAAACGTTTCGACGTGAACTTTAAAGGCATGTTGGAGAAATTAGTGGAACACATTGAAGAAACTAATTCCAAACTGAAAAGGCTTGATGATCATATTAATGACGTTTCAGATCAGCTGGAAGACGTTAAGCAGGGACTCACGGCTCGAGTGGAAACAGCGGACCAACTGGCATCTAACGCCGATGAAAAAGCCACAGCTGCGAACTCGGAATGCAAAAAACTTGGAGACAGACTTGCAGCCCTGGAGGATGGGTGCAGAAGAAATAATATAAGAATTGAGGGTATACCTGAGAAACGAGAAAGCTCAAGCCCAGTGAAATTTGCAGTAGAATTACTGTCTAAAATAATTGGAGATGACTTTAAACTCGACAATGAGATAGCCACGGCTTATCGCACAAAGATACCAAGCGCCTTTAAACCTAGGTCTTTTATTGTCCGCTTCGAGCGACTAAAATGTAAGCTTGATGTGATGGCACTTCTCAGACACAAGCAAGAGATTATATTCGAAAATAATCTTATTCGTATTTTTCCCGACTTCTCACCATCAACAGCTGCAAAACGCAGATCCTACATCGACATTAAAAGGATTCTACGGGAAGCCGATATCAAATACAGCCTCTTGTATCCTGCCAAACTGAAAGTGGAAGTTCAAGATCGACATTATATTTTCTTCAGCAAAGAAGAAGCTGAAAAAGAATTAAAGAAGCTGTTTCCGACACTTTTTTGAAAGTTAATTAAAATTAAAGAGCCGTATTCTATCAAGGCACGGGAAGGACCTATGATCTGATCGCTGGATCCATGTTTAAAGAGACTGGTATTATAATTATACATCCCTTATTTTCTTTTTTTTTTTTTTCTTTTTATCTGGACTTTATATGTTATATGTTTATGTTTTAATTAGAGTTATAGAGTTATAGACGTGAGTGTGAAAATGTGGAAGTGATTAAAGTAGGATTCGTTTTATTTATTATTATTATTTTTTTATTTATTTATTTTTTTATTTTACTATACCTTAAAGTAGACTGTTTAACTTCATACCCTTGGTTTATTGCTTGTTCTACTATTTATATAATTACCATTATACTATTACAGTAGGAATTACCAGGTTTGTCCTGGACTAGTTTTTTAAAATCATTCCCAGGGTTGTTTTTTTTTTTTTTTTTTTTTTTTTTTTTTTAAATCTTAATATCTTAACTTAAAAGCGCTGAAGATTATTTCAAGCTTAAATATTGTTAATGAGAACATTTTCGGCAGATAGTATTAAGGATTTAACTGTAAAAGATATCTCTGTTTTAATTCTGTAACGCCGCTGCAGGGTGGGGTTTGTTTTGTTTTGGACGTGCTCTGTCTCTTCGTATGTCAGAGGACTGGAACATCGCGAAGTGGGATCTAGCCTCATGTGGGGAGGCAAAATGGGGGGGTGGGGGGATAAAGGGGGGAGAGAAGGAGAGCAGGTTATATCTAATCTATTCTTGTAATCCTTATAATTATAAATATCAATGCAACAACAGGCTAAAATGCAACAACTCATGGGGAATCTTGAAACTAAGATTAAAACTGCCATATTACCAATTAAAACTATAAATGACATTAAAAACTCAGAATCAATGTCTCCATGATGGGACAGTTAACTTTGTGAGCTGGAATGTTAAAGGCCTGAATCACGAATTAAAGAGAAAGAAAGTATGCTCTCACCTAACAGGCTTAAACGCTAAAATAGTATTTCTACAGGAGACCCACTTACTAACCAAGGATCAGTTCAGATTACAAAAAGACTGGACTGGCCAAATGTTCCATTCTAGCTTTATAAAGAAAACTAGAGGGGTGGGAATTCTCATACATAGAACAGTTCCATTTGTAGCATCAGAGGTAGTGTCGGACCCTGAAGGGAGATATGTGATGGTCATGGGCAACTTATATAACAGTAAAATGATTTTGATAAATGTTTATGCACCCAATGTTGATGATAAGGAATTCATGCAAAATCTATTTGCATCCATTCCCAATGTGAACACTCATAAAATTATAATGGCTGGGGACTTTAATTGTGTTTTAAATCCACTCTTAGATAGGACTCCTGTGACAGGGGGGACGACATCTAATACTGCAAAGATAATTACACAGTTTTTAAATGATCACAACTTATCAGACCCCTGGAGGTTTCTTAACCCAAACTCAAGAACATATTCGTTCTACTCACCAGTGCATTATAGCTACTCAAGAATTGATTATTTTTTTATAGATAATAATTTCCTGCCTACAATTAAATCATGCAAATATGACACAATTGTTATCTCTGACCATGCCCCTCTAGTCTTGGAGCTAAAATCAAAAAGCCCCTCATACTCACCTCGCAGATGGCGTCTTAACCCTCTTTTATTGGCAGACGAGAACTGCACAGAATTTATATCCAAACAAATCAGTTTCTTCCTAGAGACAAACACGTCCACAGAGGTTTCTGCAGGAACACTCTGGGAAACTCTAAAGGCCTTCTTAAGAGGCCAGATTATTTCATATCTTTCCCAAAGAAATACATTAGAAACCAAGAAAGTGTCAGAGCTAAGAAATGAAATTACTAGAATAGATGAAGAACAAGCCAGGCGTCCAAGTGAAGCTCTCCACAGGAAAAGGCAGGCCCTGCATATAGAACTTAACATCTTAACAACTAAAGAAACTGAACAACTTATTTATAAGTCTAGACAGCATTACTATGAACACGGAGAAAAAGCTAATAAGCTTTTAGCTCAACAAATTCATAAACAAGAAGTTCACAATTCAATACCAGTAATCACCAACAAGAATGGAGAAGAAATCATCGACCATAATAAAATAATGCACACATTTAGAGATTACTATAAGTCTTTATATTCCACTGAGCCCAAAGAAGACAACACGCAATCTAATGCATTTCTGGATAATTTACAAATACCACAAATAGATGCTTTAAGTGCTGAGGAACTGGATAAACCTCTAACGCTAACAGAATTACTAGACGCTATAAAGTCACTACAAAGCGGGAAATCATCAGGCCCTGATGGTTACCCCGTAGAGTTTTATAAGAAATTCTCCACTCAGCTAGCTCCACTCTTATTGGTAACATTTACAGAAGCTAAAGACCACCAAATACTACCTCAAACATTTCGACAAGCATTAATCACCGTCTTTCCTAAACAAAATAAGGACTTGTTACAATGCGCATCATATAGACCAATTTCACTCCTGAATAATGATGTTAAGATACTCTCAAAAATCCTAGCTAGAAGGATGGAGAAAGTGCTGTCCTCGGTAATATCACAAGATCAAACTGGATTTATTAAAGGCCGACATCTATCTTCAAATCTCTGACGCTTGTTTAATGTTATATATTCACCAGCAAAATCAAACACCCCAGAGATATTACTATCATTAGACGCAGAAAAGGCATTTGACATGATCGAATGGAATTACCTTTTCACTGCACTGGAGAAATTTGGGTTTGGCCCGAATATTTGTGCTTGGATCAAACTACTGTATACCAGTCCAGAAGCTTCAGTTTGTATTAATAAAATTTGCTCAGACTACTTTAAACTAGAACGTGGTACCAGACAAGGATGTCCCTTGTCGCCACTGTTGTTTGCAATCGCTATTGAACCACTGGCGGTTCGCTGCCGAAATTCTTATCAGATAAAGGGGATTGTCAGAGAAGGACTGGAACAGAAAATTTCTCTATATGCAGATGATATGGTCTTATATATATCAGACCCAGAAAACACTGTCCCTGCTGTTTTAACAGCACTAACAGAATTTCAAAAGATATCTGGTCTTAGAATTAATCTGAATAAAAGTATACTCTTTCCAGTGAACTCACAAGCATATAATATTAGATTAGACACCCTACCTTTTACCATAGCAGATCAGTTTAAATACCTAGGGGTAAATATCACAAGTAAACATAAAGCTTTTTATCAACAAAATTTTGGCGTCTGTATGGAAAAAATTAAGCAAGACTTGCATAGATGGTCAACCCTTCATCTCACTCTAGCCGGAAGAATTAACATTGTTAAGATGAATATCCTTCCTAAACTTCTCTTTTTATTTCAAAACATTTCAATATATATCAATAAATCGTTTTTTAAACAGTTAGATTCAATAATAACCTCATTCATTTGGAACTCAAAACACCCACGTATCCGAAGAGCGACCCTACAAAGACCTCAGGCAGAAGGTGGCATGGCTTTACCTAATTTTCAGTTTTATTACTGGGCAGCAAACATACAAGCCATAAAAACCTGGACACAAATATATGCACATACCCAGGCTTGGTCTGCAATAGAAGTAAAATCCTGTAGTACTTCTTTATATTCCCTGCTCTGCTCTCCAATAAATGAAAGTTATCGCAAATATATTAATAACCCAATTGTGCTTTACTCACTCAGAATATGGAACCAAATTAGGAAGCATTTTAAGATGGAAAATCTTTTATCAGTGGCACCTCTGCAAGGGAACCACCTCTTTCAACCTTCGCAAGTATATCCAGTTTTTAATACCTGGAAAAGTTTTGGGATTAAAATGCTCAGAGATCTTTATATAGACAACATATTTACATCTTTTGAACAATTACGTTCAAAATTTAACCTCCCAGCTACACATTTCTTTTACTATCTTCAAATTAGAAATTTTGTTAAACAGAAATTGCCCGATTTCCCCCACCTTGCATTCTCCACAATGCTGGAAAAAATACTGCTCAATTCCGAGGAAACAAACACTATTTCCGCAATATATAAAATCTTATTAGAGTCCCTACCTTTCAAAGACCCAAGAGGACATTGGGAAGAAGATCTCTTAATCAATATATCAGAAAAGGAGTGGAAGGTAGCAAAGCAGAGAATTCACTCGAGTTCTATATGCGCAAAGCATAGAATTATTCAACTAAAAATTATATATCGAGCTCATCTGTCTCGCTTAAAACTGTCCAAAATGTTTCCAGGCCAGGATCCAACCTGCGAGCGCTGCAACCAAGCTCCTGCCTTACTGGGTCACATGTTCTGGGCCTGCACCAAACTAACATCATTTTGGACAAACATTTTTAAGTGCCTCTCAGACAGCCTTAGTATCACAATCCCTCCTAACCCACTAACAGCTGTGTTTGGTGTCCTTCCAGATGGACTGGAATTGGAGAAGGACAAGCAAACGGTGATTGCATTCACTACACTCTTGGCACGCAGACTTATTTTGTTAAATTGGAAGAATCCTAATTCTCCTCTTATAAGTCAGTGGGAAACCGATGTTTTATATTATTTGAAATTGGAAAAAATCTAATTTTCAGTTAGAGGATCTGTACAAAATTTTTTCAAAACATGGCAGGATTTAATCAATATTATTTTAGAATAAGAGAAATAACTATTATTGCATTTAACTCCCTTCTCCATCTCTTATTTATATAGATATTTACTTCTCCCCTTCTTTTGTCTAATGTTGCCTTATTAAAAAGCTTAAAAGAAATTTTCCTTTAGCTAAGCTCTCCTTCTCAGGGGTGGGGTTTGATTTGTTTTCAAATTTGTTGGGTTATAAATTGATCTGTTTGTATGGAATGATTACAATGAAAATTAATAAAATAAAAATATTAAAAAAAAAAAAAAAAAAAAAAAGAACAAGAGGACACAATTGGAAGCTTGTTAAGGGCAAATTTCACTAAAACATTAGGAAGTTTTTCTTCACACAGAGAACCATAGACACATGGAATAATTTACCAAGTAGTATGGTAGACAGTAAGACTTTAGGGACTTTCAAAACTAAACTTATAGATATAATTTTGGAAGAATTAAGTGAGTTTTTTGGACTGAATAGCCTGTTCTCATCTAGATTGTTCTAGTGTTCTAATGTTCTAATACATAATAGAATCAAAAATGAACAAAAGAGACATAAATCATGAATTTGAACCTCAGTCAGGGGAGGAACCCAGGCTGAGACATGGGTTTCTCCATAAAGGGTGGCTTCCAGACACACCAGAACCCTTCATAAAGTCCATAAAGTACATTATTCTTTCATGAGAACATGAAAAGGAGAACAACTGAACCAGGCTGGGCAGACAAGGGAAGAAGACTTGAGCCAGACCAGGCAGATATGCCAATAAGCCCCCATCAGAACAGACTGAAAGGGCAGACCTCCCAGTATCTCCTTTAGGGAAAACAAAACTGGTGGAGCAAGCAAAACTAGCAGACCATCTCTAGGTGGTTCCAGTGTAAACTCAGCAGTGCCTTCTTCCTGTGAACTCAGGCAGACCACCATCAGGGTTGGATGAATAAGCAGAGGAACCTCACCCCATACAGAGGACAACTTATCTGGAAAACATTTCTTGTGAGGTGAGTTTTTGAGGAGAATACTCACTTTATAATGATTGGGGCTCTCTAGAGATGAGACACTCTCCATAACAGCACCCCCTTCTTGTGGTGTGGGCAAATCCAATGACTGGTCATCTCTTGGTGGGCCCAGCAGGACAAATGAGATGGGCAGTTGGGCATCTCCCAGCGGGGATGACAGAACTGAACCACATAAAGTAAGAGGTGAGTATGTATGAGTTTTACTTGCCTCTGATATCTCTGGAGTCTGAAACTGCAATTTGAAAGTGCCCCCTGCTGGGAACACTGGCTGCAGCTCAGATGTGGCCCTTCCTTGGGTCAGGAGCAACCTAGAGTGGTGGCAGGCAGCAACACAAATTCAACATTGTCTACCGTTTATCTGTTAGGTGGTATTTCTATTGGTTGCATAATTATAGACTGTAACTTATGTTTTCTGTTCTGTACATTCTCCTGGTAAACTAACTTTTTCAAGTTCATTTTTTGCATGTTTGTTGCCGAGTTCTAGTTTCAAGATAGTTTCAAAATATTCTTTAGCTTCCTTTTACTTTTCCATCTATGCTCTTGACATCTCTATTTATGCAAAAGGTTTTGAATATGATTCACTTGGAGTAATAGCCATATTGCAGTCATTTTTCACCTCGAAGTAAGTCTTGAGCTTTAAGTAAGCCATGGGTCTGTTGGCGGGGAGAACTGCATTTATTTCATCTTCTGCTATTCCTTTAGTATGGCACTCAATTGCTGCTTCATATTTTCCTTCTTTGAAATACCCATTGTCAAGATCCTTCTGCATTATTGCTTATGCCTTGCTCTTTTGACAACCCCCAAAGCCATGCACTTCATACTTTTGGCTTGTCTTGCAGCAGCCCGCTTTGTGCTTTTGAAAAATGTATGTTCTTCATAAAATTTCACAGGCAATTCCCCTTCTTTTTTGCCACTCACTCCTAGCAAACATCAGTGTACTCAACAGCTTTAAATGTCTTCTTCCTTTGGGGTGCTTCGGATCTTTAATTGTAATAGCACAAAAAATAACAAAAGGCTTAATCAATGGCACTGCATATCTTGGGGTAGATGATGCAGAGTTAGAAGTGGTGAGAACTGATGTAGGCGAAATAGTGGAGACAGTAGCAAGTGCTGGGGCTTCAACTGTAGCAACAGGTTCACCGGACATAGCCATAGGTAGGCTTATTAAAGGCATTTTCATAGTAATATCATACGTTGGCATTTGCAAATCAAACATATAAGTAAAATAAACAGAGTTAGGTGGCTCAAAGCATTCAATGGCGAAAACAGGGGACTTCACCAGAGTACCACCAGTTACAGACTTGATTGTAGGTACAGGTTTACGCATCATTCTTGTAGCTGATTTTGCAGTTGCAATGGATGCTAGCTTTCAGCAGCCCTCTTTAGCACAGATTGTAAATCTCTCCAAAAGTTATTCTATATTAATCTGGGCCATAGTAACATTATCATCCAAATCAAAAAACTTGTAGGCATCTTCTAGGTCAATAACCCTTGCTAAGGAGGCTATTAAGGGGTTATGCTGAAATCTAGTGGTAGACACCATATCTGGGGAAGAGCAATATGCCCAGCTTTTGGCAAGACCTACTGGCTTTGCAGAATTCTCAATCCCTTCATGATAGTGTGCCTTAACATGAATTGATTCAACATCAGCTGTATACTGTAGACATGCAAGCCAAGTTTGAACTGAAGAAAGATAATGCTGGCATATACATATTCAATGCCAGTATGACAGGGTCATTAAGCTCCAGAGAAAACAAGTGGTTTGTCAACCTGCAGCTCTATTGCACCTGAAAACAATGCCAACTGGAATCGGGAGCAATGTGCAGTGTCATGAGCTTATGAGATAAAAGTAAGCTGGCACCCAGTGTAAAGCTGATACCTAGTCAAACAAGACTGAAACTGTTCAGGGAGGTGATGAAGTCTTTGGGCCTTTTTCGAACCCCATTCCTGATAAAAGGCTACAGCTACAGGTTAAAACCAGAATCCACTTCTGTCTGGTTCAACATGAAAACATTTGGGCCTGATGCACATTACAATACCAGAAGAACTCCAAAACACTGAAGGTCACATCACTGGGACACTGACCAAATACCAACTTACCAGCAGATACTATGACATATTTAACAGTCCAGTAGAGTCTATCCCTGGGGAAGTGCACTTTGACCTAGATTAGACTGCTCACCACACCATGTTCCAGTTGCACTCAGGGGAGTCATTAAAGCTCAGCTGGTCAAGCACAAACAAGATGGCCATGTAGGCCCTGTGGCAAAACCTACAGATTGGATAGGTAACATGGTCGTTGTTAGAAACGCTGAGAAAATCAAAATGTTTATTGTCCCAAAGTAATTGAATAAAGCACTACATAATGGTGAAAATCAAAGACTTTCTCTACAAACTGCCTAAAGCCTATCTTTTCTCATTTGTTGATGCCTGGGATGCCTTCCTGTAAATTAAATTAGACAAAAAAAGGAGCCACCTTACAACCTTCTCAGGACTGTGGTGACTAATGTGCTGGCTTAAGCTACCATTTGGTGTGTAATGCTGATTGACAACGATATACTAACAGTATGTTGCTGCGATTCTCTCGAGGAGACCATCTGTGACCACGATGCCAATAAAACTGCTGTCATGGACCACTGCAGAGACGTGAAGCTGAGACTGAGCATCAACAAGCTGTAGTCTAAATTGAAAGAGCTCTGTGTTCACAAACACATGCTCTCAACAGTGGGCCTCAAGCCAGATCTGGAGAAGGTAAGGGTAATGAAAGATATGCCAGGTCCCACAGGTACAAAAGGTGTGCAAAGGTTCATCTGGTTTGTTAACTACCTGTCAAAATTCAGCCCTCTCAAAGGTGTGCAATCCCTTACGCAGGCTCCTGGATAAAGATATGCCATGGCACTGGCTGCCCAAGCACCAGATGGCAGTGAATGATGTTAAATATCTGAGGTATTATGACGATAGCAAGCCCATAACACTACAAAGTGACTCTAGTCAAAATGGCTTCGGCTGCTACCTACTGCAGGAAGGACAACCTGTAACATTTGCTTCTAGAGCTCTCACTACAACCAAACAGAATTTTGCTCATATTGAAAAAGAAAGTTTGAGCATTGTATTTGCCTGTCACCAATTTCACAGCTATTTATATGGCCGGGGGAGATCACTGTTGAAACTGACCATAAACCACTAGTCGCAATCTTTAACCAAACTTTGCTTAGCACCCCAAAACAGCTACAAAGCATTATTTTCTTGCTCTAAAACTACACCTTGAAAGTAATCTATGAGCCGGGCCCAAATATGTATGTGAGCGACATGCTGTGCAGACCTACAAGGAGGAAAGGCTGCATGTCCAACATTCAGTCTGCAGCATGTACAAAGAATAGTTCTAAACAGAGGACATTAATCAGGCCGACTACTTGAATGTCACAAATCAGGGAGTTCATTGAGTGTGATGAGCAACATTAATCCCCTAATGTCAGTAGTACTAAGTGAAACATGAACACCTGTGGCTACTAGGGAGTATTGGGCCTACCTAGATGAAATCAGCCTACAGGATGGGCTGCTTTTTAAAGGTTACCATGTAATTATTATGAAGCAGCTGCATCCAGAGATGATGTGGTGCATTCATTGGAGCCACATTTGGTGGCAAAGAGTGCTTCAGCCTTTCTTGTGAGACATTGTTTTGGCTGATTTTGCAGGAGGAGATTAAACACTTAACCCTTCATAGGGTAGTGGACTGTGTGCAATGAATACATGCACAAACAGCTAAAAGAGACAATGATGTTACACCCTCTTACCACTTATCCATGGCAAATTTTAAGCATGGACCTGTTCAAATATGCAGGCAAAGACTTTCTGCTGATCGTTGATCATTATTCAGACTTTTGGGAAATTGAACTATTGTGTGATCTGTCAAAGGACACCACCATCAAATGATGCAAAGCTCAATTTGAAAGGTACCGCCAGCCTTATCAGGTTATCACAGACACATGTCCACAATTTGCTTATGTTACATTTTTCAGGTTTACTCAGGAGTGGGGTTTTGAGCATGGTACTTCTGATCCTAAGGCACCCAAAAGCTAATTGCAAAATGGAGTCGGCAGTGAAATTTGTTAAAAGCCTTTGGAGACATGCGGTAACGACCCAAGGAAAGAGATCTTTCTCTGGAGAAACACACCGACAACAGGAAGGACACCAGCCCTGTGCAACGACAGATAACACACAGGCTGAAGATACCCCTCCCGGTGATTGACGCACTGTTCGAGCTGGGCATAATTGCAGATGTTCCCAGTACGCTGCATTTTAAAAGGTAAGTTGTAAAACTGATGTAGTATGATAAAACGGCTAGAGATCTTCCTGAGCTGAATGTGGGGCAAAGTACATGAATGAAGCCCCACTGTTGCCTCGAACAAGTAGCACCATGCTCCTATCTGGTTCAAGTGGATGGTGCCCTATACCAACACAACTGAGTGGACCTCAAAGCTACCAAGCCCACAGAAAACGTTAAAATTCATACAGAACATAGTGATGCAATACACCAAGACAATCTGAGTAATGCCACAACAGAGGACCAGGTGGAGCACACACCAGCAGTCGGTAGCACAGCCTCACAGCCTGGAAAGCAGATGCAAGGTCACATCAGGGAGAATACACCTGAGCTCCTGTGCTACCATATAGTGGCAGATGCATTCACCCACCAAAAAGACTCCTTCTCTAAATAGAGCATTAGTGAATTTTGTATGTTGAATAACTTTAATGTTTCTTTGGAAACATTTCTTAGTTTAAATAACAAAAAGATAGAGATTTTGTGTTTTGGACCTTCTGATCCTACTTGTGCTACAGAAATTAATCTTGGCCCCTTGACAACCTACTGTAAACCCTTTGCAATAAATCTTGGTGTGATTTTTGATAATGCCCTCAAATTTGATAAACAAATTAACTCCATTGTTAAAGTTTGTTTCTGTCAGCTCAGGGTATTGGCTAAGCCGGTCAGGCCCTTCCTTTCAGTGCATAATATTGAAACACTAATTCATGTGTTTGTCTCTTCTTTACAGCTCGTTATACATTGGAGTTACTCAGTCATCCTTTGCTCATCTTCAGTTAATCCTGAAGGCTGTTGCCAGGCTTATAACAGGGACACAAAAACAGAATCACATCACACCAGTCTTAACTTCCTCTTCAGTGGCTTCCTGTTTGCTACAGAATTGAGTTTAAAACTTTACTGTTTGTTTTTATCCCCCTTTTATCTTACTGACCTCTTACACCCTTACTCTCCTTCACAATCAATGAGGTCCTCTGACCAGAAGTTATTGGTTGTGCCCAGTTCTAGACTTAAGCTTAGAGGAAACTGACAGTAGCTGTCCATATGCTTTGGAACAGTCTACCTTTTTATATTAGGTCATCACTAACTTTGGTGCCTTTTAACATTTTTTTCCTTAGCTTTTTAAACTTGTATTTATAAAACTGTATAAACTGTTTGTATTGGTGTATTTATGGAAGCTGTACAGCACTTTTAAATGTGCTCTATAAATAAAATTGACTTGACTTGACTATGTTAGCAACCTTGGGGGAATATTAAGGGGTATTGCTGCCACCTAGAGGCAAACACTATAAAACAAGCAAGTCCTCCTGACAGTCACTTGTTACTTGCAATTCAAATAAAGCAGCTGCAAGCTGGCTTTTGGAAACTGACTCTTTGTGCTTCATTTCTAGTAGTATGTGGATTATTAAACACATACAAATACACAATCGGGGACACACCAGTGTTTTCACAGTTTTAAAAGATTCGCAGTAATTTTGGAAATGTCTGTCCATCTTCCCTAAGGATTCTCTCAAAAGCAGTAGATCTTCCTGAATTACTCTACCCAAAAGGTTGTTTTTTTTTTCCGCGTTTCCTTCTATCATGATGTAAAAGTCCCAAGTACTAAACAGTTCAAAAGCATGTAGTGTCAAACACCAGTAATGCCCACTAGAGAAGATTGTCACTGTTAAATCCCAGCTAGTAATAAGGGCACACACCACATCTTATAAAATAAACAATTTATTCTTCACACAAAGGATTCCAATCACAATAAAGCTCTATGGATTACAAAGGCAGAATGGAATTACCTGTAACAAAAGCAATCCAAGTCAAACAAATTCTTAATACATAATCCAAACCGAGTGATCAAAAAAACAGCAAGGTCAAAATTGTAAAATACACAAAGGGTACAAACACAGCCAAGTACAGATAAATCCCTGACTCCAGAATGCATTCACAATGAATTGCCAGAACCCATGGAGATCATCCAGATTTATAGGAAGAAGGGTAGTTCTTGGTAATGATTGGTGGGTGGCCTCACCTCTTTTGTGGAACTACTCATTAAACACAGGGAAAATAACCAAGGCAGCTTAAATACATGCACAAAACTAAAAATAAAGAATAATTCACATATTCAACATAGATAAGAGAATTAAAAATGAACAAAAGAAACATAAAACTTGAAGTTGTGGGGGGAGTGGAGCTTGGATGAGACATGACGGCTATGATCTTTAGTTACATTTTTAGGTGTTGACCAAGACACGCAGCTTCCACTTTCACAGGGTTGGTGGCTACCCCCTCAACTGAAATAACATGCCCAAGTAGTTAACTCCTTGCAAACAATGACCATTTGGCAGTTTTGACTTTTAATAGCACTTGTTTTAGTGTCTACAATATATCCCCGAGTCCTACCAAAAAGTATAATGTCATCTACATATACTAAACAAGTTGTTCACTATAGATCTGCCAAAACCAACTCAATTAGTCGCTGAAATGTACTAGGAATGTTACACAACCCAAACGCCAAGACATTTAATTCAGACAATTCATGTTCAATTGAAAACATAGTTTCTCCAGATGACAAGGATAAATCTCAACTTGCCAATAACCACTAGCTAAATGTAGTGTAGAAAACCATTTTACAGATCCAGTGTGTCTCTCTACCCTTTTGACGGTATAGGTATCTTTAATTAATACATCATTCGGATGCCTGTAATCCACACAAAATCTAATACCATCATTGTTCTTACGAACAAGAAAAACAGAAGCAGTCCTTGGACTTTGGGAAGGCAGAAAAACGTCACTGGCCTGCATTTCTGTCAACTGTTCTTTCACTTCCTTACTGGAATGAAAGGGAACCTTCTAGGGTCTTGTGGTATAGTGTGGTCTGTTCTGGTGAGCTGGGTAGACAACAGAAGAAGACACGCTGGGCTCAGAGAAAGTGAAAGAGACAGAGAGAGAAAGAGAGCAGAAAGTAACTGATGACTGTATGGTTTTATTCTGGTTTTATCGTTTGGTAAATTCTTGAATTTTAACTGGATTATTTATATGTTTATTAAGAAGAAGCTCTGCACTATTTTGCACCTTGTTGATTTTAATGAAAGCACAAAGCACTTGCACCAACCTCTTGCTGAAAGTTTGTGTCTCCTCATTTCCCTGGTTCATCATTTGACATGTAATTGATGGTTCTGGGTTCAGGTTGGAAAGGACCATGGAGCCAGCCCATACTGTCACAAGGCCCAATCCTGATGGGCCAGTTATCCCATCTCAATAAGGTGGTAAGCTGCATGCATTTCTCCCATTCCCTGCATGATTTTCAGCTAACATTTCCCTAACAGACCCTACATCTTCCAACATCAGTCCCTTATTCCTTTAGCTCAATAAATATTCCAGAGAAGCCACTGTCCACAGACCAGGAGTATGCTATAGATACAGAGTAATCAATAACCTGAACCCCAATATTTATCCCTTTATGCAAACTTAAGGGTTATGAGGTTACATTCAGAACCCGAAGTGGAACATGTCCACCACAAAGTTTAACAACAAAATAGCAACCATAACGTCAAATTTTGATAATGCATTTTTAGGTTCAACCATCCCTACAGTTACTATGTTAATAACTCTATCTTACTATTTATAACTACTTTGTGATCACACAGGCTGAACATCATTCTGTAACACCATTTCACAAATGGCTTCCTCGCCAATAATAAAAACCATTGAAAATGCTATACCCATAACCTACATGGGCTCTTTGCTACATCAACATCTGCCCAATATCTATTTAAAAACTCTGCAATATGTTATATTGGGAGCATCCAGTAATCTATCAACACCAGCTCATATGATAAATGTAAGTGATCAAATTCACATGGTTTGTGTCATAAAACATTAACTCTTTTTTGATTATATGCTACTTATTAACAAAACAATGACTTACTTTGCAATAGTTGCTCTAATTATTGAGGAGCAACTTTAATAGCCTTGATAAAGACTGTGAATAACAATGTAGCTATCTTACTTACATTTGGTACTCTTTTATTATTTAAATCACTCTAGATAAAAGAAAAAGTATAGAAAATGTAAAAACTGTGGTATTTATTAACATATAACAATACCAAAAAGACAACATACAGTATAAATTAAGATTAAATAAATAGAAACGTCTGGTTATAAACAGTCATAAAAAAGCTTACTGAAAATAATAAGTGCCCTAGGCAGCTTTTTGATTTAGCAATCTGAGTTATTCATAGGTTACTTTTACTGACATCCAAATCAAAAATCTCTTTATTTCTGACTTCACTTCCTATAATATTTCATTCTGCTGTCATTATCTTATTCATTTTTTTCTTTTTAGTCCATCAGACAAGCTATATTTATGTTAAAATGCAAATATATGGTTTCGGGACAGGTGACGCTGCACACATTTGATTGGTCATCTTGTCTTGATGATGAATGACTCTAATCAAAGTTTTTAATCTTTTAAGTACCTCTGCTCTCCATCCTTTCTCTAGCCGTAAACTAATTCTGCAATGCCTAGCCCTGGAGTGTCCATCTGTTCCTGGGTTCCTTAATTGGAAAAGAAACTGACTGGAACAAATGCACAAATTACTAGTACAATGTGAAACAGTGCTTGCGAAACTTCACATCAGGATAGTAACACATCAATGATATTCATACAATTTCGCAGAAGACTACCCAGTGTAAAAGAAAATGTACTGTTGTTTTATATTCTGCATTGCACATGCATCTGACATGTAACCAAATTTGCGCATTATATCACAATGTATTGCTGCTCTGCTTGCTGCCCAGTCGCTTCCACTGCTACTCTCTGTTGTTTCAAGAACAGGACTGCAACCAACAATAAAAGGGGTTAGAAGTGAACTGTACTGTTACATTTTTGTGGGGAAGTGGCTTGCACGTACTTGCCAGTGTCAAGCACTCACAGGATAGTGACAAGCCATTAAGCCTAGTAGCTATTCTCTGGACCTTTTCTAGCGCTGCTATGTCCTTTTTGTAGCCTGGAGACCAAAACTGTACACAGTATTCCAGAAAAGGACTCACCAGTGCATTATGAAGCTTAATCATATCCTCGGACTTTTACACTATAGTACAAGTCCAAGTCTACTACAAGTCTACAAGTCTAGTACATATCGGGTTGTGTAACTTAACATTCTGTTAGCCTTCTTAATGTCTTCTGAACACTTCCTGGAAGTTAATAGCATACAGTCCACTACGATTCCTAAGTCCTTCTCATGAGGTGTACTTTCAATTTTAAAACCTCCCATTGTGTATTCAAACCAAACATTTTTACTTCATACATGTAATTTTTGCATTTACTTACATTAAATTTCATGTGCCACAAATCTGCCCAAGCCTGTATGCTGCCCAAGTCCCTCTATAATGCTTCCAGATTATCTGCTAATTATCTGCCAATCCACCTAGCTTGGTATCATCGCAAACTTAACAAGCTTGTTACTGATATTCCTATCCAGATCATTTATATATATTAAAAATAGCAGTAGTACTAGTACTGACCCCTGTGAAACACCACTCTTAATTTCAGCCAATTCTGATGAGGTTCCTCACACCATAACCCTTGGCTTCCCGTGTCTGAACCAATTCCGCACACATCTAAAAACAATATCCTGAACACCCACTTCTTTTAGTTTGATGCCCAATCTCTCATGTGGCATCTTATGAAATGCTTCCTGAAAGTCAAGATAAATAATATCATACACTTCACTTTGATCATATCTTTTTGTTGTTTCCTCATAGACTCCCAGCATGTTAGTAAAACTTGACCTCTGTCTTCTGATCCCATGCTGACTATTCTGTAAAACTCCTCTTTGTACCATGTGTTACTTAGTCTTTACCTTAATCATTCCTTCCTTTAATTTACCTGTGATGCACGTTAAGCTTACCGGCATATAGCTGCTTGGATCTGTCCAGTCACCCTTTTTATATAACAAGATATTTCCATTTCCCAGTCCTTCTAATATTCCTCAGTGTGCAGTGACTGTATATATACTGTATATATACTCACTAACCTCATCAAGAACTCAAGGTGATTTATTTGATTTAAGCCTATGCAATCCAAGAAGTACTTCCCACCTCTACAATTTCTAAATCACTCAGTGCCTCCTTAGTAGTCCCTTTATCACTGGGAAATTACCTACTTCCTCAGATGTGAAGGCATCAGAAACATTCAAGTTTAGAGCATCTGCTAATTTCACTGCCTGTATATTTTATTTCCCCCTTACTATTCCTGATGCACTTCTCCTCCTCCTTGACTGTTCTTTTACTACTAAAATACTGAAAGAATCTCTTCAGATCATCTAGATAGATAGATGATACTGTTCAGTGGATGCAGTGGATTCTCCATGATTGACAGGAGCCTGCTCAGCGCCCATCCCTCCGCTACAGATGTCAAACTGTCTAGCTCTGTGCCTACAATAGAGCCTGCCTTCCTCACGAGTTTGTCCAGGCATGAGGCGTCCCTCTTCTTTATGCTGCCTCCCCAGCACACCACCACATAGCATAGAGGGCGCTCGCCACAACCATCTGATAGAACATCTGCAGCATCTTATTGAAGATGTTGAAAGATGCCAGCCTTCTAAGGAAGTATAGTCGGCTCTGTCCTCTCTTGCACAGAGCATCAGTATTGGCAGTCCAGTCCAATTTATCATCCAGCTGCACTCCCAGGTATTTATAGGTCTGTACCCTCTGCACACAGTCACCTCTGATAATCACAGGGTCTGTGAAGGGCCTGGGCCTCCAAAAATCCACCACCAGCTTTTTGGTTTTGCTGGTGTTCAGGTGTAGGTGGTTTGAGTCGCACAATTTGATCAGGTTCCTATACTCCTCCTGCCCACTCCTGATGCAGCCCATGATAGCAGTGTCGTCAGCGAACTTTTGCACGTGGTGGGACTCTGAATTGTTTTGGAAGTCCGATGTATATAGGCCGAATATACACTCCTGTACTACTGACCACAATGTCAGACCTGCAGTTCCCGAGACGCACATACTGCGAACTGCAGACGGTCGAGGGCGTGGCAGACCTGTGGCCTCAGGTGGTGAAGCAGGAGCCGCTCCATGGTCTTCATCACATGTGACGTCAGGGCGACAGGCCTGAAGTCATTCAGCTCACTAGGACGTGATACCTTTGGGACTGGGGTGATGCAAGATGTTTTCCAAAGCCTCGGGACTCTCCCCTGTTCCAGGCTCAGGTTGAAGATGCGCTGTAGAGGACTCCCGAGCTCTAACGCACAGGCCTTCAACAGTCGTGGCAATACTCCATCTGGACCCACTGCTTTGCTGACATGAAGTCTCCTCAGTTCTCAACTTACCTGGGCTGCTGTAATTGTGGGTGGGGGAAAACTCTCTCCTATGCTGGTGTCAGCAGAAGGATGGGTGGAGGATGCAGTACGCTGAGGTGAGAGTGAGAGTGGGTTAGGGTGATCAAACCTGCTAAAAAAGTTGTTCATCAGGTTTGCTTTCTCCCTGTCTCTTTTGATGGAGGCACCCCGCTTCAAGCTGCAGCCAGTGATGATTTTCATCCCATCCCACACTTCCTTCATGCTGTTATTCTGCAATGTTTGGTCCAGTTTTCTCCTGTACTGCTCCTTCGCCGCCCTGAGCTGGACTTGGAGTTCCTTCTGCACGCGCTTCAGCTCATGCCGATTACTGCCTTTAAAAGCCCTTTTCTTCTGGTTGAAAAAGCCCTTGATGTCACTTGTAATCCATGGCTTGTTGTTAGCATAGCAGTGTACTGTTCTTACTGGAACTACAATGTCCATACAGAAGTAGTACAGTCAACAACCTCCTCAATGTTCTCACTATGTGAACCCTGCAGGATATTCCAGTCCATAGTTCCAAAGCAGCCCCTCAGAGCCTGCTCTGCCTCAGGGGACCACTTTCTGAATGAGCGTGTGGTTGTAGTGAGGCTGAAGCAGAACCAGGTTATGATCTGCTTTCCCAAACGTAGGCACCAGGGTGGCGCTGTATGCGTCCTTAAAGTTTGCATACAGTAGGTCAATAATCCTATTTCCCCGAGTGTTACAATCCACATACTGGGAGAAGGCAGGTAATGTTTTGTCCAGCGTCGCATGATTAAAATCTCCAGAGATTAGCACAAGCTTGGGGTGCTGTGTTTGTAGTTTAGCAACAGCGGAGTGGATGATGTCACCCGCTATTTCCATGTCCATGCGAGGAGGGACGTACAGTGCATCCGGAAAGTATTCACAACGCATCACTTTTTCCTCATTTTGTTATGTTACAGCCTTATTCCAAAATGAATTAAATTCATTTTTTTCCTCAGAATTCTACACACAACACCCCATAATGACAACGTGAAAAAAGATTACTTGAGATTTTTGCAAATTTATTAAAAATAAAAAAATTGAGAAAGTACATGTACATAAGTATTCACAGCCTTTGCCATGAAGCTCGAAATTGAGCTCAGGTGCATCCTGTTTCCCCTGATCATCCTTGAGATGTTTCTGCAGCTTAATTGGAGTCCACCTGTGGTAAATTCAGTTGGTTGGACATGATTTGGAAAGGCACACACCTGTCTATATAAGGTCCCACAGTTGACAGTTCATGTCAGAGCACAAACCAAGCATGAAGTCAAAGGAATTGTCTGTAGACCTCCGAGACAGGATTGTCTCGAGGCACAAATCTGGGGAAGTTTACAGAAAAATTTCTGCTGCTTTGAAGGTCCCAATGAGCACAATAACCTCCATCATCCGTAAGTGGAAGAAGTTCGAAACCACCAGGACTCTTCCTAGAGCTGGCCGGCCATCTAAACTGAGCGATCGGGGGAGAAGGACCTTATTCAGGGAGGTGACCAAGAACCCGATGGTCACTCTGTCAGAGCTCCAGAGGTCCTCTGTGGAGAGAGGAGAACCTTCCAGAAGGACAACCATCTCTGCAGCAATCCACCAATCAGGCCTGTATGGTAGAGTGGCCAGACAGAAGCCACTCCTTAGTAAAAGGCACATGGCAGCCTGCCTGGAGTTTGCCAAAAGGCACCTGAAGGACTCTCAGACCATGAGAAAGAAAATTCTCTGGTCTGATGAGACAAAGATTGAACTCTTTGGTGTGAATGCCAGACGTTGCGTTTGGAGGAAACTTGGCACCATCCCTACAGTGAAGCATGGTGGTGGCATGACGAGGTCTGGGAGGAGAGGAGTGGAGGCGGACCTGAGAGGAAGGCATTGGAAAGAAGGCCTGGAATTTGGGGGAGTTTTATTAATGTTTTTCAGTGGCAGGAACTGGGAGACTAGTCAGGATAAAAGAAAAGATGACTGCAGCAATGTACAGTGACATCCTGGATGAAAACCTGCTCCAGAGTGCTCTTGACCTCAGACTGGGTTGACGGTTCATCTTTCAGCAGGACAACAACCCTAAGCACACAGCCAAGATATCAAAGGAGTGGCTTCAGGACAACTCTGTGAATGTCCTTGAGTGGCCTAGCCAGAGCCCAGACTTGAATCCGATTGAACATCTCTGGAGAGATCTTAAAATGGCTGTGCACCGACGCTTCCCATCCAACCTGATGGAGCTTGAAAGAGGTGCTGCAAAGAGGAATGAGCGAAACTGACCAAGGATAGGTGTGCCAAGCTTGTGGCATCATATTCAAAAAGACTTGAGGCCGTAATTGCTGCCAAAGGTGCATCGACAAAGTATTGAGCAAAGGCTGTGAATACTTATGCACATGTGATTTCTCAGTTTTTTTTATTTTTAATAAATTTGAAAAAACCTCAAATAAACTTTTTTCACATTGTCATTATGGGGTGTTGTGTGTAGAATTCTGAGGAAAAAAATGAATTTAATCCATTTTGGAATAAGGCTGTAACATAACAAAATGTGGAAAAAGTGATGCGCTGTGAATACTTTCTGGATGCACTGTATACAATAACAACAATGACATGTCCAAACTCTCTGGGCAAGTAATAGGGACCCAGACTTACGGCCAACAGTTCGATGTCCCTGCAGCAAGTGGAGATTTTGATGTTTACATGTCCAGGGTTGCACCACCTTTTGTTCACATAGAGAGCGAGTCCTCCTCCTTTCCGCTTCCCGCAGGTATTTGCGTCTCTGTCCGTTCTAACTGTGCTAAACCCGGGTAGCTCCACGTTAGCATCTGGGATGCTAGTTATTAGCCATGTTTCACAAAAACACAACAAACTGCATTCTCTGTAGTTTCTGACATTTTTCACCAGCGCAGCCAGTTCATCAGTCTTATTTGGTAGTGAGTTCACATTTCCCAGGATCACAGAAGGCACTGAAGGCTTGTATCGCCACTTCCTCACTAGCCGCTTAGCCTTTAGCTTAGCGCCGGATCTACTGCCATGATACGGCCTTCTTACCTCGTCAGGTAAATAGGGAACCACACCGGCATGGGCCTTTGTTCTCAGCGCTAGAAGTTGACTACCGGAATAGACGAGTCTCGGCGTGTAAAAGTCCATGTCCAAGTAGTAAAAAGTGTCCAGGTAATGAGTCCACATAAAAGAAAGTGGTAGGAGTGATCAGCGAGATAGAGAAAAAGGTAGAAAGATAAAAGATAAAGTCCTACACTGAGCTGCTGGAAAGGCTGCCACTCATGGTGGTGCCTAACTAACTAATCATCTTTCACCTTATCTGCTATATTTTTCTCTAACTGCCTTTTAGCTTCAACAATATACTTCTTAATCGTTGCCATCTTGTTCTAATACTCCCCATGATTCACAATGGAGTTATTCATCTTATACACTTTAAACAGTTGTTTTTTTCTTTATTATCCCACTACAGTTTTTTTTTAATTTCCTTCTAATTCAACATTTATGTATGTACCTGTTCTGCATTATATGTAAAATGTTTTAAACCTATTTCACTGCTCCTCGAGTGTCTCTTCAATTAAAAGCTTCTCCCAGTTTATCCCTTGTGGCAAGCGGCTGGGAGTGGCACCCAGCCCGGACGCCCAGAAGGACCGGAGGAGGGATTATGCCTCCTCCAGACCGCGAGGGAGCGACCTCCCTGGTGGCTTTGGGGACCATGGGAAATGAGCTTGGAAGCTCAACCCTATAGTGGCCTATGGTCACCGCCAGGGGGCGCCCTGATGTCTGGAGAGCCCTGGTCCTCAGTACTTCCACCACACTCGGAAGTGCTAGAGGGAAGATGACCAAGGACACCCAGAGTGCTGCCGGGTGCACAGCCGATACTTCTGCCACACTGAGGAGTGCCGGCGGAAGATTATCGGGAGGCACCTGGAGCACATCCGGGTGATTATAAAAGGGGCCGCCTCCTTCCGTTCAGTGGCTGGAGTCGGGAGTGGAGAAGACGAGGTCTGGGAGGAGAGGAGTGGAGGCGGACCTGAGAGGAAGGCATTGGAAAGAAGGCCGTGGACTTTGGGGGAGTTTTGGGGTTGTGTGTGCACTGTTGTAAATATTAATTGTATGATAAACGTTAGGTGCTTTAAACATGTCTACCTGTCTGTGTCCAGGCCAGCTTCCACATCCTTTTATACTTTGCCACATTTGTTTAACATTTGGCCTACTAAAGTTAAACTTAACAGTTTTAATTTTAGCATCCACACTCTTCCAAAACACAGAGAATTGTTCAATCACTTCTACACCCTCAATTCTATCCTGATTATTACAAAATATTAAATATAGACAGGCTTACCACCGTATTGGGGCTTTTTATCATACTATGCTAAAAAATGCCACTGGTTACTTCTAAAAACTTCAGCTCTTGTGGTCCATTATTTGCAAGGTTAACCCAGTTAATATTCAGGTAGTTAAAGTCCCCCATGACCATAATATCTTCCTATAAAACTTACCTTTTTAATATTATTAAAAAGATGTGCACTGAAAGTTTTGTCTGCATTGGGCAGTCTATAATACACTTGTAAAATAAAGCCTCTTTTCCTAATGCTTTCCAGATGATGCCAGATATCATCATTAACATTGAACTCATGGTCCATTCAAGAGGGATTGCATTTAAATCTGTTTCACATAAAGAACAAGCCCTAACTCCTTTTCCATTCTGTTTATCCTTCCTAAAAATGTGTATCCCTTTATGTTATGCTCACTCCCTTTCTTTATTTAGTCAGGTGTGTTACTACTATAATATCACAACTATGCTCAGCTACTGTAGAAGAAGAATGTTCTCCTCAGCACCATGTATTTTGTGTGTTTAGTAAATTAGAATTTTTATAATAACTATTTTGTAACTTGCCAGTGAGAGACGATTTGGCTTATGAACTAACAAAAATATGTTATTCCAGGGTTCAGGAGAAATAGTGTCCACATGAATAAAATCTAAGCTGTTTCTTGTTTTCCCTTTCTCAGAGTGAATGTTTCAGGGACAAGGTCACAAGGCTGCAGAAAGTACATGTAGTTTATGCAAAGGCGTCTCTCCTGTGCTTAGCTTTGAGAACACAAATAATGCTTAGCTCAACAGACATATTGTTTAACTTTACTGTTTTGATAAGGATGTTCTTTCTGACTTATTAATCATGAAATGCTGAATTATAAAAACCCCTCCTAATTTTTTCTCGGTGTTCAATTGAGCTTTGCGGCAATAAGTTATGCTCTTTTGAATCTCTACTTACTGTGACTCCGAATGAATAAACAAGAGAATTGAGAAAATATTATCTGTCTGCTTTTCAGTGTGCCTTTTTCGTCCACACTACAAAGATGTCCAACTCACTTGTTTAATTTTTGATACTTCTAGCATTAAGACAAGCTATTTCTAAAGTGATACGTGTTGTTCTTTTGCACTTTAGCATAGAATTTAAGTTACCACAGTACGAAAAGGAGTCCAGACTTCGTCTCAGGTCACTGGATAGCGTCCATGTCTTGCAACCATATAGCAAGACAGGAAGCACCAGGACCTTGGAAGACTTCGACCTTTGTCCTTTTTGCAGAGATATCGGGGGCGCCATACACCCCTTTCCAGTGATCTCATGACCTCCCATGCTTTCCCAATCCGTCTACTGACTTCATAGGAAGAGTCACCAGAGATATGAATGTCACTGCCAAGGTAAGTAAACCTCTCGACAAGGTCGACACTCTCTCCGCAAACAGACACACTGCTGATGGCTGTGCCCAAGAGGTCATTAAAGGCCTGGATCTTGGTTTTTATCCAGGACACTCGAAAGCCCAGACACTTAGACTCTTTGTTCAGTCTCTCGAGCGCCCCAATCAGAGCCTCCATTGACTCCGCGAAAATCACAGCATCATCAGCAAAGTCAAGATATGTGAATCTTTCTTCACCAACAGATGCCCCACATCATTTGGACCCCACGACCTTGCCCAACACCCAGTCCATACAAGCATTGAACAGAGTAGGAGAAAGAACACACCCTCCACTCCCTGCCTCCACTCTGCACAGCACACGCAGTACCAGTGTACAGGCCGGCCATGATATCCAGCAACCTCGAGGGGATTCCGCGAACCCTGAGGATGTCCCACAGGGCAGCTCGATCAACTGAGTCGAACGCTTTACAAAAATCGACAAAGGCTGCAAAGAAACTCTGCCGATATTTGTGTCTGTGCACCATAAGAACCCTCAGTGCTAGGATGTGGTTGATGGTAGACTTCTTAGGCATAAAACCAGACTGTTCCAGTCGCTGGTAGGTGAGCAAGTAATCACGGATCCAATTGAGGACGACCTTAGCAAGGACCTTACCCAGCACCGAGAGCAGTGTTATCCCCCTGTAGTTGCTGCAAACCAGGCAATCACCCTTCCCTTTCCAGATAGGGACAACAAGTCCCATTTTCCAGTCAGCTGGGATGGTGCCAGTCTCCCAAATGGAAGCAAAGATTGCTTGCAATGCCAGGAGGACAGCCTTACCACCTTCCTGAAGAAGTTCATCCCAGATACCACAGATCCCTGCAGCCTTTCCTCCCCTCAGCTGGTTCACCACCTGTGCAATCTCAGTGAGATTGGGTGGTTCACAGCTAATTGGAGGATCAGCCTCAAGGACCGTGGACCCGGAGATATCCAACGTCATAGCTGGAGGATCAGCTTTGAACAACTGCTCAAAGTAGCCAGCTCAGCAGGTCACAACTGCAGTGTCATCTGTAAGGACCGTTCCATCAGCCTTCCTGACTGCGACCCTCCAAGGAACAGATTCAGATGTGCGTAATGCATCGATTCCTCTGTAAGCAGGACGTGGGTCGCTAGACCACAGATGGTGTGTCACTTGCTCACAGACTCCTCTAACAAACGCCTCTTTATCTGCCCTCAGAGCCCTTGCAGCCGTCCTCAGTTCCCGGTACAGACCAGAGTTGCCATTGAGCAGTGCGCTATGACTCCTCTCGATGATATCCAGGGTGCCCTGCAAGATGAAACACCTCCTTCTGGGAACACCGGTAACACCAACACAACCCTCAACAACCTTTAGGGTCTTGTCACGGAAGGTCTCCCACAAACCGTCGTACCAATGCTTGCGAACTGAAGTGTCTGCATGCACTTTTCGTGGCATTACACATGTATTTTTTGAGCATGCCCATGTAGCTCAAACACAGGAACATATGTTGATGTAAAAGTATAACAAAACAAGTGCACTTTTATTCAAGACTCATAACCGAAAGAAAAAAGAAAGCACGTCACAGTAGGCGGTTGATATGACAGCTTGCGTGGTGCAATGCTAAGAACTGCTGATTTCCATTCCGTGCTATATAACTGTTAGCTGTTAACATTTGAATCTGATGATTGCATATAGCGCTGTCTTATTCAGTGTGCGCAAGAACATGCAGGTGGCCAGTTGCTGTGTGCTACAAAGAGACAAATATATGTGACGTTTTGAAGAAATCATTTTATGACGCGAATAGTACCAATCAGAAAACATCGTCAAAGTAATGCAATATTATTTGAAAACGAACAGCGTCAGGTTGGGAGTGAAGTTATACTGGCGCTGTTTGAGTTAGATCAGAAGCTGAATAAGTTGAACAAGCTCCTGTTCTGACTCTAAGTAAAAAGAATGAATTAATCAACAGAAATAACTGCGATCGACATTTTAAACTTAACGATTTACAGTGCATACCAATTTATAAATTTTATTTCTGTTTGAGGAAAAAAAAAACACTTTCTCCAAAGCTGGGAATCTAACTCGCGTCTCTATAGCACAGCAGGGTTGCTGTGTTCCAAGTCAGCAAATCTCAGCATTACGCCACGGACGGTGTTGTTACAGCCTTGAACCTTTTGTGAAAGTGTTTATTTGATGTTTGGCCGTCAGGCTTCACACATTCTATAGTTTATGCCTACATTTTGTAACATTTATTACTATAATATGAAAAAGTTTCTGTTTTAACAATGTGTTTACACAGATTACTGTAGAAACGGAACACACATGAACTGCATGTGTTCCAAATAACGATCTATTATTTCCACTCTAAAACTCCAGTTCAGTCACTCCCAGATAATCAAACAAGGCATGAGCTGGGAAAACTTAGTGAACGTTTTGCGATGGTGGAGGATGGAATAGCCGGGTTTTTGCTGCTCGTCTTAATCGGCACATTTAGAAGACAAAAGAGAGGTGAGAACGGTTTTAAGGTGGGCCGGATTTACGAGTTTTTTCGTAGACTCTGGTAATTCTAGTGTTAAGGTGGCCTGTTGGGGCTCCTCACACCTGCCTACCACCTCAGCATCTTCGGAGCCACTGTCTAGCTCTTCAAAGACCTGAAAATGGGCATGTCACTTCCAACATGTGCCTTATGACTGTGACCGTCTATCTCTACCTGTCTGGTCTGGAGTCTCCTACCGTGCCACACTATCTCTCTAAAGGACACTTGGACTAGGTCTGTTAATTCTCTGCTACAATGCAGGCCTGGCAACCCCTCCTCCAGTTCAGCTACCCTGAGCTTGAGGTGCTGGATCAGCTGGCATCTCCTGCAGATTTAGCCCTCATAGAAGACTGGCTCCTTCAAACCATCCTCTAGAAAGTCCAACATCCAAAAGGACTTGCATTACACTGGCTTTACTATTAAAATTTGGTTTTGGATTACTAATACTGCTTAACTTTTATTCTTTTTTTTAATAAAATTGAATTTAACTTAAATAGTAAAACTAAAAAATTTAATTAAAGAACTGCTACAGTTATTTTACTCCTTCTGGTCGCTCCCCAGAGGAAAATAATTATTGATGTCCTATTTAGTGCTCAGGAGACACACATTTGATTCTCATTACTGAATCATTTAGGGTTTCATCTTTCACTCATGTATTTCTCCTAAATGCCTTAGGAGCAACAATCAAGAAAACAAACAAACTGAAAAAAGAGCTAAGATTGAGACATAATTCAGATACAACACAAGAAATAGTAGAATGTACAGAGATCTCAGAAGTGTATCCTCTAAGCCAAAGCATCCATTGCATATCTCAATAGCAATGCAGATAAGACTTGAAAACCACAGCAGTAAATAATTCAAAATAAGTTTATTGTAAATTCAAATTACATTAATAAAGTAATGCAAAAAATATAGAGTTTCCCAGTAGTCACACTCTTGGGAACTTAGAGTCAAACAAGTTTCTTTTGATGTGTTTTTACTCTGGTCTTTGAATAAAACATTTCTACATTAACTTTTCAACTTTTTAAAAAAAAATTGTAACATTGGCTTAAATAGAAATTTAAACCATACATAAACCATTAAACAAAATAAACAAGTGTTCATCAATGTAAGTGTTTTATACAATGAAAATTTTTTTTTAAACTTTTACATAAGAACATCAAAACTACATAAAAGCAACTCAAGTAAACAAGTATACACCTTAGTCTTCCCAGAAAAATTCTATATATTTGTAAACAATAAAATAAATATTTACATTTATATATGATTAATAATATAAAGAAAAAAAAACAATGTATGCTTTTTACTGTGTGACAGCTTTACATTACCTAGTTTTGGAATGTTGGGTGAGGGGAAAGGAGGAGAAATATTACAGAGAGAGAATAAGTAACAGAGGGTGTAAGCCTTCTCAGGATGAATTGTTGTTGCCCTTACAGCTCTTGTGTGGCACTTGTTAATAAGGGCTTTCTTCAATTTGGGCATTTTCACTGAGGTCCATCCACTTCGAGCACCACTCCGCATCACATATGCTGTAGTTCAGAAGGAATAAGAAGAATATCTCTCTAAATAGTTTATGGTTACGTTATTTTCAATGCAACACATTTAGAGATGTGCAATATGCAATACACTATGCATATCGTGTGCATAAAAAAAAACCCCCAAAAAAAACACAACAACAACAAATGAAACTTACTGAGAATTCCAGTTACTTTTTTTGGTTCAAGAAGTCTTTTTCCCTCAGGAATCTTGCCATGTTTTCCAAAAGCAACAGAATTTTCACATTCTTCGACAGAAAAAAAGTGGTCAAAAAGCAAGTGAAAAAGCCACATGCAATCTTGCTTGGCGTCTTGGTGTATGGCTGCCAGTCTGACAGAACACAAGAAGAGCCCACTCCCTGGAAATAATTCTTGATGGCCAACACTAGAACTGGAAGCTGTAGTTATGTTGCCTCTCTTGAATTCCACTACACTGTCTAGGAAGACATGAATTGCATTAAGCTGTTCACAGTCAAAAAACAAATTAGTTATAAAGATGCATACTTATTATGATGTTAAATGCATTATTCCAACACTGTTTTATTTTCATCTTTTATATTTGCAAAAACAACTAATACTGGCATTGTGTACTCAAAAAATTCTGATACACTGAATATTACTAGTAGGCTATATACAACACCTGCTCTATAATAGTGTTGCTATGATATTAACTGAACTCAGTGCAACTAAAAGTTCAAAAAACATTGAAAGACATATTTATGTTACTGTTGACAATAGTTGGTAATGCTAAGCTCTCTACGACATCCCTTCAATCACTACTATGTCCTAATGTTATAGGTAGAACTTAGCATGTTCTTGGACATTCATGATAATGTTTTCACTACAGCCATAAAAATGCAACAGAACAGTAGTATTCAGTAGCTTGTCAGCTATCGACATAAAATAAACTGTTTGATTAACTTTTCTCATAAACAAGACTTCAATGAGACGTGTCACATAATTACTATTCCGAATGTTCATAAGTGTGCCTTGTGTGTTCCAAAGAAGCTGTTGTACTGTTACAATGAAAGATGTACATTAAAGCAACAGATAAGCAAAACAACAGAGTGAACCCAGTTTTCACTCACCTGAAGTGTAGGTGATCATTCATGACATGCCTGGTGTCCATATTTGCCCTTTTCTTGTTAGAGAACCCCAGTACATGGCTAAAGATGCTAACAAGTAATAAAGACCTATAACTACAAGACCTAACATTTTACTAAATGCACATCAACATTCTTCAAACTTAAAATAAAAATCCAAGTCAATTTCTTAACCTTAGCTATTAGACTAAGTTAGTTATTAGTAGAAATTAAATCTTATGATAGGTACCAGCAGACCAAGCTGAATGCGCCTTTGGTGGTTGCTGAGGCAAAAACTCGAGCATGGGAGGAGTTTGAGGAGGCCATGGAGAACGACTTTTCGACGGTTTCGAGGAGATTCTGGTCCACCATCCGGCGTCTCAGGAGGGGGAAGCAGTGCAGTGTCAACACTGTATATGGTGGGGATGGTGTGCTGCTCATCTCGACTCGGGACGTTGTGGGTCGGTGGGGGGAGTACTTCGAAGACCTCCTCAATCCCACTAACATGCCTTCCAATGAGGAAGCAGAGCCTGGGGACTCGGAGGTGGGCTGCCCCATCTCTGAGACTGAGGTCACTGAGGTGGTCAAAAAACTCCTTGTGGCAGGGCCCCGGGGTGGATGAGATACACCTGGAGTTCCTCAAGGCTCTGGATGTTGTAGGACTGTCCTGGTTGACACGCCTCTGCAACATCGCATGGACATCAGGCACAGTGTCTCTAGATTGGCAGACTGGGGTGGTGGTCCCCCTCTTTAAGAAGGGGGACCGGAGGGTGTGTTCCAACTACAGAGGGATCACACTCCTCAGCCTCCCTGGAAAAGTCTATTCGGGGGTCCTGGAGAGGGAGGGTCCATCGGATAGTCGAACCTTGGATTCAGGAGGAACAGTGTGGTTTTTGTCCTGGTCGTAGAACAGTGGACCAGCTCTACACCCTGGTCTTGGAGGGTGCATGGGAGTTTGCCCAACCAGTCTACATGTGTTTTGTGGACTTGGAAAAGGCGTTCGACAGTGTCCCTCAGGGGAATCCTATGGGGGGTAATCCGAGAGTATGTGGGGAACTGGACCCCCTGATAAGGGCTGTTCGGTCCTGTACGATCGGTGTCAGAGCTTGGTCCGCATTGCCGGCAGTAAGTCGAACCCATTTCCAGTGAGAGTTGGACTCCGCCAGGGCTGCCCTTTGTCACCGATTCTGTTCATAACTTTTTATTGACAGAATTTCTAGGCGCAGCCAGGGCGTTGAGGGGATCCGGTTTGGTGGACTCAGGATTGGGTCACTGCTTTTTTGCAGATGATGTTGTTCTGTATGCTTCATCAGGCCGTGATCTTCAGCTCTCTCTAGATCGGTTTCGCAGCTGAGTGTGAAGCAGCTGGGATGGGAATCAGCACCTCCAAATCCGAGACCATGGTCCTCAGCTGAAAAAAGGGTGGAATGCCTCTCAGGGTTGGGAGCGAGATCCTGCCCCAAGTGGAGGAGTTCAAGTATCTCGGGATCTTGTTCACGAGTGAGGGAAGAATAGAGCATGAGATTGACAGGCGATCGGTGTGGCATCCGCAGTGATGCGGGCTCTGCATCGGTCTGTCGTGGTGAAAAAGGAGCTGAGCCGCAAGGCAAAGCTCTCAATTTACCAGTCGATCTACGTTCCTACCCTCACCTTTGGTCATGAGCTATGAGTAGCTATGAGTTTCCTCCGCAGGGTGTCTGGGCTCTCCCTTAAAGACAGGGTGAGAAGCTCAGTCATCCGGGAGGGGCTCAGAGTAGAGCCGCTGCTCCTCCGCATCGAGAGGAGTCAGATGAGGTGGCTCGGGCATCTGATCAGGATGCCTCCTGGACACCTCCCTGGTGAGGTGTTCCGGGCATGTCTAACCGGGAGGAGGCCCCGGGGAAGACCCAGGACACGCTGGAGGGACTATGTCTCTCGACTGGCCTGGGAACGCCTTGGGATTCTCCAGGAAAAGCTAGAAGAAGTGGCAGGGGGAGAGGGAAGTCTGGGCATCTGTGCTCAAGCTGCTGCCCCCCGCGACCTGATCTCGGATAAGTGGAAGAGGATGGATGGATAAACCTTATGAAGTAAGCCATTTGGGGAATTTAGTATAATGTTAGGTCTTGTAGTATATGTTTCCACTTATTTGTTTGTATCATTTGCCATTTACTGGCACTTTCTAACAAGAAAAAAGCAAATTTGTGCACTAGACATGATGAACTATATATATATAGTTCATCATTAAATATAAGGGTTAAAAAAATGTTTATGTTTGGTTGAACAATTGCTTTAAGACTGCTCTTTAGTTCTATCAAACTGCCCCAAAGTGGTATTTTACCTCAACTTTTATATAAATATTTTGTCTCTAATCAGCTTTGTGGGAAGTATAACTTGTATTTAATTGGTTCTATAGCTTCCCCCTGAAAATTCAAACAGAGCCATGATTATTTATTTATGCATTTATTTCGTCATGAGATGTTGCTGAGTTTTTAGGGGATTAAATTGGGTAAAATGGGTTATGTTTTGTGGCTACATTTTGACAAAAACAAAGAATATTAGTAAGAACACTCACTGAAGTGTTTAGACATGTTTCGACCATGTATAGCCAAAAACATTCACTTACCAATGCTTGAAATTAGTTGTTCCAGCCTCTGCTTTTCTAATTGTAGTTTTTCAACTTCAGCTTTGCATGACACACATGGAAACTGATTTTATGCTGGCTGAAGGTGTTCTTCATTAGGTAAAGGTACTGTAAAGGTAGAGTAAAGGACATCATTGTTGCAGAAAAATTTGGCTGTACAACCATCTTCAAAACTGACAAAGACATAGTAATCTGTCAACAATGAAGATAAAATTATTTAGCCAATAATTCCACAGCACTTAAACATAAATAAATTGGTTTTGTAAAAACTCATCCAATCACAGCTTCCTGTTGCTGGGCATGAAAAAGGTCACCCAATCACAGCTGGCGTAAAGTTCTGTCATTCTGTATTGAATTTTTTGGTACACAGGTTTTTTGATTTCTTATACTACTACTACCACCTTTTCCATCATGCCATTTGATTACCAATAAAGGTACATTTGTTATTTTTGTGGTATTTCCTTAGGTGGGTATTTCACAAAATGCGTTTAGCGATTAAGCTTTTCTTAAACTAACACGCTGGGCTTATCCAAGCCTAGAGGAGTAATGCAAATCACACTTGGTAACCGAGGTCACTAAGCATCGTCTCAGTTCATGAAATTCCCATTTGATGAGAAGCACAATCTCAGGAAAATGTTCCAACTATTTTTTCAGAGTATCTAATGTTTCAAAATTTTTGTTTACATTAATAATGATTTAGGATTTAATAATATACATTTAAATTTGGACATTCATCTTCATCATTATTTGGACAGTAATGGTGATTTATTAGCAAATAACAATGTTTCTACATTTTTAACTATACTATTATTTAAATAAATATATTTTCATTATAAAACTTAAAGTTTTAAAAGCTATCCTCTCTATTGAAAACAACAAGAATATAGCATATTTATTGCATTTTTGTAAGCAAGATCAAAAGGAAAAAAATATAGTTAAAAAAGGGGTTAAAATCGACATGTGTTTCATTATATAAAAATTCATAAAAAGTGCCAAGTCAATAAACATCTATGTAGAGCTTTTAAACCAACAGCATATATGATTAGAAGGAAACCCAATGCCTTGACATTTTGGATATATGTCATTACAGTAGCTGTAAATTGGATCTATAATATATAATAATAAAAAGTAACATATTAAATAGAGTCAGTTGCACATCTCACTAATTCAATGGACCTCTTCATTATTTTTATACTAGTCTATACTTTTTTTCCTACTGAGTAAGGTGTTAAAAATACAAAAGATTGTATACATTTAAATTGTGAACTATGGTCTGTTACCTGTACTGATTATTTCCATACAGATAATTGTGGTATACTCAATGCATAAAAAGTCAGGTTATTGTAACAGTTGTGTTGGTTCATCCATTGCATCCCCATTCCCTGAAAGTCTGATGAATGAGGGAACTCTGTATATCTGAGACAATTACCACTACAAAATTTAAAAAAATAATTATTTATACAGTAAGTTGAATTTTTGAAATCAATTGCCTTAGCAAAAGATTGAGCACTGTGCAAACTGTTTTTGTTAATTTGGCTTTTTTAATGGTAGTCTTAATTGAATCTGTGCTAACTACATTTATCCAAAGTTGTTTCTGTGACACCAGATAATGTTATTATTTTGACCAGTATTTTTGTTTTAACCGTCTTTTTTTCTCACCTTTTTATTACCACTCCTGTGATTCTTTTGTAAGAATTAAAAGTTAAAAAAGAAAGCCAATGGATCTGTTATTTTTAAGGTAGAAGTAGCAGTTTACAGGACAGTATGCACTTAAATTTGTGCAAATATTCATGAGTTTTTTTTTTATAATTTTGTTATATTATGCTGACCTATGTTGTGGATTTTTAGGCTGAGGTTAAAAATGACACAAAGACATGTGTCTACCTGGAGAAGAAAGATACAAGACAGCAACCCTTATAAAAGGCACAGAAGACAATCTTGTGTTTGCAAATTTAGTGAATCAGTCTGTGTACCTTAATTATCAAAATGGCTTAAACAAAAATAAATTATATTAATTAAACTTAGAATCTGCTCATCCTTCTGTCTTCATGTTTTTTAGAGCAGGATATACCTAAGACAAAGTGTTCAGGTAAAAATTACAGAATATTTCTCTCTCTCACGCACACACACACACACACACGCACACACACACACACACACACACACACACACACACACTTCATTTATTTATTCTCTCTGTTGTATTTTAGACCAAACCTTGTTACACATGTGCAGCAGCATCAGTGGCCAGGATAAAGCATCAACTTCTCACCATCTGAACTCATAATTCACCAGAGTGTGCTAGAACAAATAGAGGTATCCATCCCATCTCAGAAAAAAGAAGATACCTGTGTCAAAGGACCTTTTAGATTATGTAGGGGACATTGCTCAGTCGTTTCTTAGTTTAGACTCAGATTTTGAGCTGTTTGATACAATGGGTACCATTTATGACAACTGATTTTCTGATTTTGTTGAGGATTGGGAGTTTGATGATGGTCTGTATTGTGATAGCATTCTAGAGGAGGGTTTTAGCAGGTGAGAATATCTCTGAAAAGATGAATAATTGTGGAGGCAGTCCACTCTATCTGTTGCACCAATTTCAGTGGAGAGAGTCTTCTCCTTATCATAACATATGCCAGTAGACACAAAGTTCAGGTAGAGCCCTTAATGATTTGCTAAATCTTGTTACGCTCCATTGTCCAGCAGAATCACAAACAGAATGTCTAAAAATTTTACAAACATTTAAGCCCATTTTTCACAGCTTAACAGAAGCCCCAATAACTATGAACAAATATTGCAGCCGTTGTTTGATAATTGTAGAAGAAGATGATAGCAAGTGTCAGTTTTGTGAATATACACTAACAGAAGAGGGATCAGCTTCATATTTTATTGAAGTTCCTGTTGAGACACAATTAAAGTCATTGTTTGCTCAAAAAGGCTTTCAAGAAAAAACTGCACTTTAGATTTCAAAGACTGAAAAAGAGCAGAGATAATATTGGGGACATACAGTATATGATGGTGAAGTGTATAAGAGACATGTTGCTGGTAAAAGGCCTTTGAGTGATTCAAAAACATTTCAATTCACTTGAAATTAGGATGGAATACCAGTCTTTACGACTTCAAAATTCATAATAAATTAACTTAAGTTTCACTGAACGTACCAAGTGGGAAAATATGACCTTTGCAGGATTATGGTTTGAAGACTCAAAACCTTCCATGTTAACCTTTCTCAAACCTCTATGTGACACTTTGTATAAACTGGAAAAAGAGGGTGTCTCAGTTCAGTTTAGAGATGCGGCTGATCCTTTCATATGCAAAGTTCTCACCATTGCAGGCACGTATGATTTACCTGCTAAGGCATTAGTACTAAATTCAGTTCAGTTCAGTTCAGTGGTCACTTTGGTTGTTCAAAATGTGAACAACCAGGTGAAACAGTAAAGACAGGGGAACGGGGACATGTTCATATGTCCCCCTTTCAAAGAGATGGCCCTAAAGGTCCTTGTCAAACACACAAGAAGTGCATCAGTGATGCAGAGAAGGCCTACAACACAGGCAGGCCATTTGAGGTATAAAATGACCTACTTGGCTTAGCAGATTAGAGAGTGTGAGAAGAAGAGACTAGAGACATGGCAAGGTTTGGGGCAGCCACCCGTATAATTCAGTATCATGGCTGCAAAAGTAAATGATTCGTAGTTGAGTCAAGTTTACAAGACAGAGCCCAAAACAGAACTGACTTCCAGGAAAAAGGTGTGAGGTTTTATAGGAAGTTTGGGGGAAGTGATGTCGTCCTCGGGGCTGGGACCGGAAGTGATGCCGTTCTTGGAGCCAGGACCGGAAGTGATGTCGTCCTCGGGCCCGGGGCCGGAAGTGATGTCGTCCTCGGGGCTGGGGCCGGAAGTGATGTGCCCCGAGTCGAGACTGTGGCTCCTGGTGGGATTTTGCGTGAAAGGCCTGCAGGGAACTTAGAAAGAGCATCAGTGCACCCCGCCCCCCCTGGGCAGATGTATTATCAGTCATCTCTAAGCCCTTCAGCTGCCTCCTATACACACGTGTGTGACAAGAGCTATGACTTAGTTGATGGAACTGGGATTGATTATATTGATTCTGCATTACTTGGGGTTATGCAAACTCTTATGTTCTTTTGGTTTTCCACTGAATTCGTGAGCCTTTTACTATGAACAAATCAGTGAATGAAATAGATAGACGCCTGAGTGAAATCCATCATCCTTTTTCACTTCGTAATTATCGATCAGTTTCTAGTTACAGAATGTACTTTAAAGCATTTGAGTACTGGTCAATCTTGTTGTTTTTTGCTCCATACTACAGTCATTTACTTCTTTTAGGTGAGGCTATATTCCTTCTGTTGATGGCATCATTATCCATTGAGTAGATAAATCATGCTGAAAAGATACTGTGGAGGTTTTGTGTTGAGATGGGTAGGCTTTTTGGGAAAAGGTATCAAACTGCCAATGTACATTTGCTTGTACATTTGGCTGATAGTGTCAGGGCTCTTGGGCCATTGTGGACTCATTCATGCTTCCACTTTGAAGACAAAAATGGTCATGTACTTAGACTCATCCACGGAACACAGAACATACCTAGACAAATAACTAAAGCAGTGTCTCCCAAACATTTTCTACACCATAAAACTGAGTGAGGCAGCAGCTGAACTTTCGGAAAAAATGATCAGTGAATGTAATATGAGTCACGCATATAGCACTGCCCCAAAATTCATGTTTCTGGGCGCTACTAAACAATTTTATTAGAAGAATTTATTGGACATAAACTACAGGGAAGCAGTATACAGGTGTTCTTCAGAGCTCAAACATGCAAGACTATTTTTACAGCAAAGCAGTATGTGGGAAACTGTTGAGGGAAACAGCAGAGCTGGACTGAAAAAATGTGATGACTTATCTGCTCGTTATTCATCTATACCTGATAGAGAGAAATGTGAATAAAGGCATAATAGAGCTGTATCCAAAAAAAGGAAAAAAATACCTGCAATTGAACTATGATTAAATGTTTTATTGTTCTCTGTAAACTGTAAATTTCTACAAGGATTGTTGAAAGGAACTGATAAAATTCTTTTAATAAATGTTAACTCAAAACAATTAATAATTTTAAGTGTGATATTTTATGATGGGGTTAGAAAGGGAGAAACTGTGTGCAGCTGTTTGCACAGAAGGAGTCATGTTTGCCAAAATGTCATAGTGCAGATAAACAAATGTAGGAATACACCTAATTCATTACATTGGTGAAATTTTATGAAAAATCTTTAACAGATAAAAATTCTTATCATTTACTGTTATGGTGTCAAATAAGTCAAAATACACCGTATTGTTTATGAGTATATTATAAGAACAACTAGAGCTTCAGTGGAGATCTCAGACATGTACACTTGAAGCTGAAACTGAGTATATTTTCAGATTGTAAAAAGATCTCTTATAAATCACATGGAGTCTTATTTGAGAATAAAAAACACTGTTGCTCACATTAAATAAATGAGAGACAGGAGCCAATACTGTTTGCCTATTTTTTGTATAATTATAGTCTTATTTCTTCTAAGAGAAGTAGAACAGAAATAAAAGAGATCTCGGGACCAGTTTTTTGTTCCTCCGGGTCCTGTAATATTTCCCCCTCCACTGCCTGCTATTTCATTTTCTCTGAGGTTAACCTTACTTTCTCCATCTGTTCTCCTAACAGTGCAGTCCTCTTATTCCTTACTTAAAACCTCTCTACTCACACTATTTGTAATCCTTCACATTAATGAACCCTTGTGCTATTGCCCTCTTTATTACTCTACTTACCTGACCGCTAAAAAATCTAATAACTTTTTTACACACGTTTCTTTTCTTAATATGAAAAAAACTCACTTACTAAATAACGCTAGATAATTTCTTATTGTCTTCTCTGCTCCTACAGCTGCTGTTGCCTGATCAACGCCTTAATGCTAGCCTCCTGCCTATGTACCGTGGAGCCCTTCTCTTTACCACTGTGAAGTTGGCCGCCTACCTGTATTTAAATAAATGGAATGCTTTCTTACACAATTGCCCTCAATTTTCTACTAGCATTAACATTTGACTGGACAAGTGCTATATGGTGCTCTGTCTAATTATCCTTTATGCCCTGACTTTTTTTCCACTAAAGAATCACTGTTACTGTTACTCTCACAACAAGCAGAGAGAACAGACCGAAAGCATACCTATTCAACTAAGATTGTTTCAACAAACTAAATTTAATAAGTATATTTAGTCACAGTATGGTGTGTAACTCTTTATCAGTATTCTTTACATAATGAATTTATGAGTAATGACCTGATCAATGTTAAAGCTGAACATTCACCAATGAGTTAAGGAAGTACGCATACTTTAGGAACTTCTGAAAGTATGTGCCTATCAAGTATGTATCTTCAAAACAAATTCACCACATGATATTCATTCCGGCTGACACAGATGTGGAACAGCCTCACAAAACCACCATGGTAAGATAATGCTTTTTTTTCTCAAGAAGGCTCTGTAATTAAAGAAATTTGCCTAGCCCTACATTAAACATCTACTTGATCCTTCTTTTTCAGTTAATATTGCTAAATGAGAATTATGTCACTATTACAAATGTTAGGCTAACTTTGTTGTCTCCAACCAATGATTTATTGTTTTTTTCATTCTCTCCAAATGAATCCAAAATTCCAGATTTTCCTTGGAATGGGTGTATTATCTGTATTTCATGGATTAAACATTCATTGAGGAAATTCAGATTGCTTACAGCACTTCACCTACACAGTCTGTTTTGCTACCCCATTTATTTTAACTTTAACAAAGCATTAAAGTGATGGTTTGTTCCTTTTCCATTATGAGAGACAGGAATTGTTTAAAACATTTATCAACTGATTTCTTATTCATTACTAATATAATAAATTATAGATGGGACAGATCAGATGATCTACCCATCAATTTTAGTTCCCCCGTTATTTTTAGGTCAAAAGAGGAATTAAAGTGAAGGTTGTTGTCTTTATATTATGAAAGCCAAGAATGGCTTAAAACATGTATACACTGATTAATTTTCTATTACTAAGAGATTAAATTATATGGGGGACCAAATCTGATGACTTACCCATCAATTTTCATCACCCTGTATTTTCAAGTTAAACACAGAATTAAAGTGAATGGTTTTTCCCATAATAATATGAGGCACAATAATGGCTTAAAAACATGTTTCAACTGATTTCCCATTTTTTACTGATACATTAAACTATAGAGGGGACTGAATCTGATGACCTACCGACCAGTTTTGATCCACCCATTTATTTGAGGTCAAACAATTAAAGTGAAGGTTTATTCTATTTACAGTATATTATGAAAGAAAAGAACAAGTATAAAATAAGTCTCAACTGATTTCTTATACTTGAAGTTAGAGGAGATTGAAGCTGATTACTTTCCCAACAGTTTTGTTGCCCTTTATTATCATGTCAAACAAAGAATTAAGGTGAATGTTTTTTATGAGACTCAAGATGTTGTTCCCTTTATGTTTAAAATGTAAATCATCTGTCTGAGCACCTGGATCACACATGATCCAGGTAAGTGCCATTGCAATTAAAAGAAGATATTATAAACAAATTGATTATTAAATTTAAAAGTAAGAAAAGAAGAAACAAGTGATCTTTTTGCAGTAATGTGTTTCCTTGTTTATCACCTCTTTGACGCTTTTGAGGAACAGAACTTTTGCAACAAAAGGCTTGTTGAATTTTGTCAGTTTCAGCACCGCCATACTGACATAAAGTATATTGTCTTTAATAATACTAAGAGATTTTAGGTCTGGCCACTATTCAGGGAGTGAATGTAGAGGTGATGCACTACTACAAGTACTTGGGGGTCCACATCAGTGATAGTTGGGACTGGTCTTGGAACACAAAGGAACTATGTAAGAAAGGGCAGAAAAGACTCTTTTTTTCTTAGGAGACTGTGTTCCTTTAATGTGGATAGTGGCATCCTTCACATTATCTACAGCTCTGTGATGACAGGTACAATTTTCTGTACTGTGATATAGTGGGCTGATAAAGTCACCGATATAGTGGGCTGATAAAGTCACCTCATGCGAAGCCCACAGAATCAACAAGCTAATAAAATGGGCAGGGTCAATTATGGGTCTCATTCTGGACCACCTGGAGGTATTAACAAAGGAGAGAATTAAAGTGTAACTGAATGTGATATCTTCTCTCTGACACACAAACACTGAGTACTTTCAGCCAACAAATTATTTAGCAGAAGTGCTTCAAGGAACCCTACTGGGGCTCCTCAAATACCAACAGCAATATGCCTGCATAATGCCTCACTGTGACGGTGATTTTCAAGTCAGATGTTTTTCTTTATTTAAAATATTCTTCCTTTTTAATCATTCTAATGTGTGTTCAAACAATATTGAGTGTGTTTATTTATTTATTTATTGAGCTTCTGTAAAAAGCTAAATTTCTGCCTGGGGAGTCTATCTATCTATTTATATTCATGAATATTTCATCCTAAAACTAGCTAAATGGCAGCAGGTTATTAGGCAGATGCAAAAATAATCAAAATATGTTCCATTTTGCTAACTACTAATTATAAAACAGTAAAAGGTATTTTTGGGAACAATCTCAGCGTGATAGGGTTACTGAAAAAAATATCCAAATAATTAATTTGGTCATAACAGAAGCTGAACGGAAAGATTAGTATACTGTAGCTAATAATGGAGTTTAAAAGGAGTGATAAGCGTTGCGTTGTCGAGGCAACGGCCCCTAGCAATCCAAATAGAGCGTGTAAACAAAGTCTCAAGCTGTAGCCTTCAGTGACCGTCAGGCGCTCTACAGACAAAACAGGTTTTGGTTTCTAATTTTACCTAAGTACAATTTAACACATATATTTATATATAAAATATAAAGATATGCACAGCAGAGCTCCCAGAGTAACAGTTTGTCATACAGGAAGCACAGACCCTACTGTTGGACCGGGGTCCTATGATGTTACTCACGTGGAAAGTGAGAATTTGGGTAAGGAGAGATCTATTCATATTAATTCGATTTTCAACTCATACTGATTCTTTCTCTTTGCTAATCTTCATAATCATTAATCGCGTACTAATTTTCTATTAATGTTAGCTATATGTCAAAAACAAACCAAAGGAGTTGCTTTTTCTTTATTGTTTAAAATATTGCGATAGCGCAAAATATTCCGCAAATGTGTCTTCAGTTGGTCAGTTAAATTCCATGTTTGTTTAAACTTCTATTTTTTTTCATCGGGAAGACCACGGAAGTCAGTGCGCTTCGTAACGAATAGTGCCGACTAGGCGGCAGCCTGTTGTAAGAAGTGAAAGATAGATAGATAGATAGATAGATAGATAGATACTTTATTAATCCCAATGGGAAATTCACATTCTTCAGCAGCAGCATACTGATACAATAAATAATATTAAATTAAAGAATGATAATAATACAGGTGAAAAAAACAGACAATAACTATGTATAATGTTAAATATTAACGTTTACCCCCCCTGGTGGAATTAAAGAGTCGCATAGTTTGGGGGAGGAACGATCTCCTCAATCTGTCTGTGGAGCAGGACAGTGACAGCAGTCATAAAGTAAGTCATAAGCGCGACAGCTACAGAATCCTTAATTGCTGTGACCAAAACACAAACATGTTCCAAATTAAATGCTTTTACCATTTTCAGTTATGTTTTATTATTTAAATCAGTTCAGATCTGATAATTTAAACATTAAAGAATCTTTTACCTCATTTAGTTTGGGACTTCATACTTAGCTATATTATAGTCCATCTGCATTTTTAATTGAATAATCCTCAGATTAGTTACTTGAGATCATGGTAGCAACGTAAGATGGATAAATGGATGAATATCTTTTGTACAAAATGCACACATATACTGAAATATATCTGCTTATACAAAAATGATCAGACCAATATATGTCAACTTAAGTATGTTATTTAATTAATCAAAATACTTAATTACTTTAACCCTTTTTTGTGGTAAGAATGGACTTGATGTGATTACCTTTGTTACCAGAGATTCACCTTGTGGCAGCTGATCTGTTACATCACCTCTTATCAGTCACACTGTAATAACAAGCATGTCAGTGTAAACTATAAGCAAGGGCCTTAAAATTAGGCCACTGCAATCAAAGCAAGAGGAAATGAAATTAATAATAGCATTCACCCATATCTGGCAACCTAAGCAATAAGTAATTATTTTTCAGTTCTACCACCAAAATGATTATCACAGATATTTTTTCTGAGAAAATTTGAATAATCTATTACATACTGTAGGTAAGTTTAAATACATACATAATAATCAAACTGCACTGACAACATGTTCACCAGTTTTAGTATTACAGGGTCCTGGCTAATGGAATAAGATGCTGAATTACATTAATGTTTGCTTGTTCTTGTGATGACAGTGTAATCAAAAATCAACGTGGGCCCTAGAATATGTAAAAAATAACTTTACAGTTATTACCTTGGAAAATACTATTGCTGCACACCTATTGAAAAATATCACAATACATGAGATGCATGAACCATTTAAGCCACACAAAAGGTCAGTAGGAATAATTAAGCCTTATGGAGTTGTGGGAATGATAACACCTTTAACTTTTTAATAATAAAGTTTTGTGAAACATCAACTTTAGTAGCACTGCCTATAGTTTTGATACTGTTCCTGCTACTCTGCAGCAGGCATACTCAAACTTCTGTGGAGCTTTTAAGACATAAAGAAACCTTACCTTCTAGGCCATAAGACCAAAATTGATACAAAAGGAGTACCCTAAAAACAATATAACCACAAAGTCCAACCAAAGAAATTGCTCCATGAAAAGGAAAAAAGATAATCCACTCAGTTTCTGCAGTTTTTAGAGAGAGACTGATGACTGCAAAACGCTATTCTAAAGTAGCAATAGTGAATTTATATTGGTAGAGGAGTATCACAACTGGGCTGCACAGTTGTGCAGTTGTAGCGCTGCTGTCTCACAGTAAGGAGACCTGGGTTTGCTTTCCGAGTCCTCCCTGTGTGGAGTTTGCATGTTCTCCCCATGTCTGCATTGGTTTCCTCTGGGTGCTCCAGTTTCCTCCCACAGTCCAAAGATATGCAGGTTAGGTGCATTGGCGATCCTAAATTGTCCTTGGTGTGTGTGTGTATGTGCGTGTGTGCCCTGCCTGGAAATTTATTCCTGCCTTGCTCCCTGTGTTGGCTGGGATTGGCTCCAGCAGACCCCCGTGACTCTGTGTTAGGATATAGCGGGTTGGATAATGACTGACTGACTGATTGAGCATCACAACCAGTTAGTACTATTGACAATTAGCTCACCTTCAGAGAGAAAATATTTTAAGTGCTAAAAGAATTTTCTTTTTTGCACAAAACTGATGAAACAACAGATTCATCTTTAAAATGTAATCTTTAAAATTATGTTTGTCCTTTCATCATTTCTCATCTAACCTATTGAGCTCACAGGGATGTTGCACCAAGCCTGGTAGCATTTTTGGGGCACTTGCGGATTACAGTGAACAATTACTCACAAACTTAAACAGGGTCGATTTACAGTTATCATCAACAACTCTGGAATATGCAAGGATATCCAGAGAACCCAGAAAAAAAATTGTGGCAATCTAGAGAGAAAATGTAACCTACACACAAGTAATACCTTGGTCAGAAATCAAACATGGACTCTGGAGCTGAGAGACAGCAGTGCAAATGGCATCCAATGCATTCATTCAATGAATATTAAAGCATTGTTTAGAACCTAAACAACAGAACCTTTGTTTTGGTTTTACAAAGATATTTAAAAATTAACATATAATATTACATTTAACATTATGAATTATATAGAAATGCACTCATGTCCTATAATAAGCCTATAAAACAAAAAACAAACAAAAAAATTAGGTTGGATGGAGGTGGTTGGAGATCTAAGGATAGAGAGTTGACTTAAAGATTGCTATTGACCAAAGGGACTACAGAAGAAAACTTTGATTTTTTTCCATGCCCCGTGGTTCTTGCTCTGGGTGGCTGTTAACATTTCTGCCAGTTAAGTGTGGTCTTTGGTTATATTTGCTGTTTGTTCCTTACCCAGGCTATAATATAAGTCCTGAATAGAACTCAGGTTTAGGCCTACGAACTTTCCTGATGACTGAACAACACCTTGCAGTTTATGTTTTTAATAAGCAGATGCAATGCCAAACTAGGCCATTGTAAAAGTGAGAATGTTTTCAATGAGTGCTCTATATAACTGAATCCACACTGATAGAGATAAGCTAAATGTTTCAGTTTGGCAGAAACAAAAATTGTTCTTCAGCTTTTTTAAAATAAAAGAAGCAGTGTTTTCACCACAGTTCATATTATGCATAATAGCAGCGTCAAGAAATACAAATAATTCCACTATTTTGATGATGACACCATAACTTGGCAACAACAACAACAATAACATTAATTTATATAGCACATTTTCATACAAATAATGTAGCTCAAAGTGCTTTACATGATGAAGAAAGAGAAAAAAAGACAAAGTAAGAATTAAAATAAGACAACACTAATTAACATAGAATAAGAGTAAGGTCCGATGGTCAGGGAGGACAGAAAAAACAAAAAAACTCCAGACGGCTGGAGAAAAAAAAAATCTACAGGGGTTCCAGACCATGAGACCGCCCAGCCCCCTCTGGGCATACTACCTAACATAAATGAACAGTCCTCTTTGTATTTAGGGTTCTAATGGAAGGACTTGATGATGATGATGGTCATGTAGACTTCTGGCTTTTAATCCATCAATGTAGGAACGTCATGGTGCTTTAATTAGGTGGTGGTGGCGCAGGTCGCCACCACAGAAAACCGGGAAAAAAAACAGAAGAGAGAGTAGGGGTTAGTACAGATTTTAGAGCCACCATGAATAGTTATGATAATTAATTGAATATACAGAGCATCAGGATAATACTAAAATGAAGTTATGAGAAAGCCATGTTAAAGTAATGTGTTTTTAGCAGTTTTTTAAAGTGCTCCACTGTATTAGCCTGGCAAATTCCTATTGGCAGGTAGGATGTCACCTGCAATTCTGAACAATTTTCACTTTTTTTTTGGAAGTTTTCAGGCTTACACTGTATATGGTACATCAGCTGGACCACCATCTTCCAACATGGCTTTTCCTTTAGGCTGATCAGAGTACTGTCTTCAGCAATAGTCAGCAGTTTTACAGATATATTGGTCACTAGTGGGGCAGTCATTGGTGTAAAGGGTGAAAGGAACAGAAAATAGAACACACACCTGAAGGGAATTTGTGCTCAGATTCATTGACTCTGAATGATATCAGCCTAATTAGACTGTCTGATATCTGTTTCTTAGTAAGTCAGAAATCCAGAGACATGTGGTACAGTCCAAGTTTACACTAAGATATTTGCTATGAGGAACATCTGGGATAATTGTGTTAAATGCTGAACTAAAATCCATAAATAAGATCCTATTATATAATATGTACTTGCAAAATGTAGTTAATAGACATGTTTACCTAATTTTTAGCTGATCTGCTGGCACCATTGTAGGAGCAGTCCAAAAACATTTTATATACTGAAGAATTAGCATTTTAGGTGTTTTTGTTAGTATAAATGTTAGGGCTGTTAGGCTGTAATGAGGATAGGAAATGTTTTGCTTTGTGGGCATCAAAGTAATTATGGATACTTTGAAATAGTCCGGAGCTCTGCTTTGAGACTAAGACTATATAAAATTTCTGCAAGCACATTTGCTAACTCAACAGCACACTACATAAGAATGGAGGGAGAGATATTGTCTAGATCAGCTGCTTTATGACATATCTGTAACTAGAGTCCTGCATCGGGTCTGGTATGTGTGATTTACTCATTCATTCCTGCCCAAAATGCGGATATCAGGTAATTTTGTCCAAAAATTTTAGTCCAAAATTTTGATAATGCAGGTTGGGTCCATGTGAAAATCTTTTAACAATATGGTAACAATGAGTTGCTATTTTCTGTAGCGTATTAGTTTTTCACTCTGGCAGCACAGCAGGCAAGTATATTCAGTACTGGAAGTAGCCATGCACAGCTTCTGTGGCTTCATGGTGCCGAGCAAAAGAAACACCTTTCAGCCAATTTTCCATTAGGAAAGCCAATCATCTGCGCCTGGTACCTTCAGTGTCTCTGTCGATCCAAAAGCTATGCGAGAATTACTGATAATTACCTTGCATTAAGTCTGATATATGGAAACACTTTGGTTTCATTACTGATATAGAAAACAAAATTAAAAAAGGATATGCTGCTTACAAGTATGACAGCCACAGATTAGATATGTGAGCAAATAAAAAAAAAAGTCATATTGAATAGTGTCTGGTCACCGCGCCAACTAGCATGCTAACAATGAAACATTCTTTCCATTAAATTTGCAATTTAAACTTCCAAAAAAGAGGACAAAGATCCACTCACACATACAATCACATTCACATTGAAATCAATTTATTGGTTTACAGGATCATTATTTTTACGTGTCAAATTCTTACTTGCATGTGCTGATGAACATGCAGCATATTGTCATGTCTGTGGAGAAGCTGAAGTTAAAAACTGGAGTACCTTCATTGACGCAGGAAAATGGTGGAAACTCCATGTAGACCACATTAGGAGCGATTTGGACCCAGTACACTGGACCTGTGAAGCAGCAGTGGTAAACACTAAATTATCATGTTGTCACAAAACCGATTTAAAGACATAGTTTCAGCAGTAACAACAACAAATGTGGAGTTTTTTATATTTTTTACTTCTGGCACACACTCCAAATCTGGTTGTCTTGTTTCATCCATCCATCCATCCATTTCCCAACCCGCTGAATCCGAACACAGGGTCACGGGGGTCTGCTGGAGCCAATCCCAGCCAACACAGGGCACAAGGCAGGAAACAATCCTGGGCAGGGTGCCAACCCACTGCAGGACACACACAAACACACCCACACACCAAGCACACACTAGGGCCAAATTAGAATCGCCAATCCACCTAACCTGCATGTCTTTGGACTGTGGGAGGAAACCGGAGTGCCCGGAGGAAACCCACGCAGACACGGGGAGAACATGCAAACTCCACGCAGGGAGGACCGGGAAGCGAACCCGGGTCCCTAGGTCTCCCAACTGCGAGGCAGCAGCGCTACCCACTGCGCCACCGTGCCACCCTGTCTTGTTTCATCCACTATGAAAAGCAGTGGCTCTACACAAACCTGAAGTGGAAGATTAGGGACAGATACTGATAAATTAATACATTTTAGACATTACTTGTAGAATATACTCCTGACTGATGTCAGCAGTCATGTAATTTGCTGAAAGAAAAGTAAAATCCCTTAATAACCAACTGAGTAAAATCTGTGTCCTGCAGAAAATATGGTAAAGAAAGCATTTATTTATAAATAACATTTGAATGTAAGGGAAGGTTAAAAAAGATATATGAGGGGTAAAAAGGATGATAATATACACTAATGATGGAAGCGTAGGGGAAAGGACTAATGTTAGTCATTAGTTAGAAGCAAATTGTTTCTGCTGAGAGTTCAAATAATTTTCATAATTATCCAGAGTAATACTGAACATGCATATTAATGTTTCACAGAAGAATGCAGAAGTCAGTGAGTTCAAACAGAAGCATTGTTGAAAACAAGCAAGTTATTGTCATTGTTGAAGAAACTAAGTCATGAGTACTGTCTGAAGAAAGCAATTGGTGCAAAGGAAGATGCTGTATCTGTGAAGATGTGCAACATATTTAACAATAAGCAAAGCTGTGAAGAGGGCATTTCTTTAGAATTTGCTATTTAGCTGCTATGCATTTGAGTGGTACCTAAGCCTGTAACTTGAATTTTAAAGTGGCTTTAGTTTAAATAATATGTCGATTTATTAGAATTGTCTCTGTACGTCTGAAATTAAAAATGACTGTTTATGGTCTTGTATATGAATGAATAGTTTGTTAGATATATCATTGTTTACATATTGTAACAACCCAGGGTTCAAGAGATGAATAGGCTAAGCACTTTATGCAACACTTGTTAGTGAATGGCCTTAAAGAGGACAGTTGGATTATGTTCCTTCACGGCACTCAGTTCCTGTGCATGCACTCTGAGCTGTCTAGTCTCAGTCCCTGCACACACACTACCAGCTCCAACTTCACACCACTCATGCAAGGTTAGAAACAACCCATATGCCACACTATTCCCTGGCTCCATGGACAAACCCAACACCAGGGTCCTCATCCAAGGGTCTCCAGCAACCATGCACCCAGACCAATGGGCTTTAGGTTAAAGTGCTCTTTAAGCCCTTGGTCTGCTCCCCCTTTCATACTGGTCACATTGGTGCTTTTATAGATGGATTTTTCAGATATTCTCAGGCCTTCAGATATGTTTCTACCACCCAAAGCCCTTCAGCCCATTGAGCCTCCTCTGAGGAATGTGTCTCTTTTAGGTCCGAATCTGGGCTGCTATGGTATTATGTATCTATTAGCAGCAGTTTAAAATGCTAATTTTTGATGTGTTACATTTCAGGAAAGAGTGTGATTTATTGTGCCCACCCAAGGGGATGTAAATAAATGCTGGAAATGGAAAGGTGAATTTTAACTTAGTTAATTCAGTCTTGCCTTCAGCAATGTTGGTAATTGACTAAATATTTTGGCAAGGCTTCAACTTTATTTATTTGCCTCTCTCTGTTGTAGGAGGTGAGTCTATGACCTTTAGACTTATATAAAGGTAACTGATACACACTCGTTTTAAGAAACAGAAAAATACGATTTATTGATAAACACAAGGATTACAGAAATATGGTAACTGCATTTATATGTTGACATATAAGGCAGAATGCAGACAGACTAAACAAACATATAACATTGAGAGGCTGGCTGTTTACTTGCTAGAGTTTTAATTTATCTTGACTCAGATAAATAATACCAAGCCATTAAAGATGATGCCTGTTGTTGTGTGTAGATGTTGCTTTGTTGCTGTTCTGGGTATAGGAGGAGGATTGTTTTTGCATTGAAGTGTACTCTTTCTCCTTGCTGCATGATCCTTTGTCTTTAGTATTCTGTGATGCTGCTTTCTCAGCTTGCTGTCTCCTGTTAGGCCCTTTGCTGCGATATTTGCAACTTCAGAGGAAAAAGCATTACTTTTCTGGCACAATAGTTTAGATACAGAAGTTTCCATCTTGAAGTAATGGCTTGTTCTCAGCATTTTAGCCCACTACCCCACAGCTTGGCTTGGCAGAGAGATTGTGAATTTCTGAACTACAAAGAGAAAGAGGTTGTCAGTTCCCAGCTCCACAGACAGAGAACGGCTCATCAACTTTTAGTTTAGAGAGAATTTTCAGAAGGTCATTTTGCAGAGTCCTCCCTTCCTTGGAGAATTCCAGAGAGAATTCTCTGAAAGAATCCCTAAGGAGTTCTGTAAGAGTGTCCAGAGAATACCCTAAGGAATATCCAGGATGGAATGAGTGTAACTAGTTTTAAGGGAATGTTTATCTTCTCCTGATTGGATAAAAGTCACTTCCAGTTACAAAATAAGACACTCCTAATAAGTGAGTTCTTCATCAGAGTTGTTATTCCTTGAATTATAGGTATTTCTTCTTGCTTGAGTACATTTTACACTTTCTGCCTCAAAGGGTCTGCAGAGGGGCATCTGTAGAGATGTCAGCTCATCATCTGATTTATACCTCTGTTATCAGATGAAGTACAGACAGATTCTGATATGAGCTAGAGTTCAGTCATTTAGTTTGGAATGCAAGTGTGGGAAGGCACAGCTGAATGTCTGTTAAATCTACTGCCTTAACAGGCCAGGTGTGCCACTAAAGCCTAGGATAGGGGTACTCAAACGGCGGACCGCGGTCCACAATCCGGACCGCCAAGACGTTTTTGGCGGACCGCGACTGTCTTCTGCATAAGTCAAAAGTCCGAATATAAAAGCACCAAAATTATTGTTGTTTTATTATTTACTCTGTAGCAGGGTTGCCAACTGGCATTTTTTATGCCAAATAACTGAAATCTGGCATTTTTGAAAACTGTTTGGCATATAAAATTTGCGTTTGGTCTACTGGCATTTTTTGGTCTTTTTTACAATGCGAATTATCCACCAAAGTCAGAGCTCCGTTCGCATAAGATCGACGCCCTTAAGTCGTCGTTGGTAACGAGTTCATCGCTGATGACGAAAGCGACCACCACACAATCAAATGTTACAGAAGCTTCGCTACGCATTGTTTGGGTTCTTGGCAGACATAAGAAAGCATTTACTGATGCAGAGGTTGTTAAAGAATGCATGATGTCTGCTTCTTCGGTTCTGTTTAGCGACAAAAAGTGTGTTGAACTGATTCAGCAGATACCATTATCAGACAGTACTGCTAGTCGTCGTACAGATGACCTTTCTGACAATAGATAGATAGATAGATAGATAGATAGATAGATAGATAGATAGATAGATAGATAGATAGATAGATACTTTATTAATCCCAATGGGAAATTCACATGTGGTCGGTGGTCAGTTAATATCAGATCTTAAACAGGCTGAATTGTTTGCTCTCGCGTGCGATGAATCCACTGATAAAACTGACATGTCTCAACTCTGTATGTTCACAAAATTTTTTGATGGCCATAATTTTGTTGAAGAGTTTCTGACATTACTACCGCTAGCAAAACAGACCCGCGGTGAGGACGTGTTTTCAACATTATCGCAGTTTATGCACGCAGCTGGATTGGATGTAACAAAAATGGTTTCCCTTACAACAGACGGGGGCACCAGCAATGACTGGTAAAGATAGAGGACTTGTCACTCATATGAAGGCACCTCAGCCCAACCTTGTTGCTTATCACTGCATCATTCATCAGTCTGCCCTCTGTTCAAAACTTTGTGACGAACTGGCGGAAGTGATGTCTACTCTTGTGAAATTAATGAATTTTTTACGATGTAATTCGTCGCTGCAGCATCGTCTGTTTCGTTCTTTTCTTGAAGAGATGTCTGCAGAATTTGGAGATTTGCTGCTTCACAATGACGTCAGATGGTTAAGCAAGGGTCGTGTGTTGGAAAGGTTCTGGAATCTCCGTGAAGATGTAGCTGACTTCCTGCAGTCCTTGAATACAAAGAAGCTGTAGAATTTTTAACATTTATTCAAGACAGTGACAAGGTCGCACTGCTGGCATTTCTTGTTGATATTATGGGACATATAAATACACTGAATTTGTCACTTCAGGGTGCAGACAAAAAACCGTTGTCGAATTGCAAGAAAAATGTTGTGCCTTTGAAACAAGACTGAGCATTTTCATCAATGACATGGAAGGTGGCAAGATGCTGCATTTCCCAAACCTGAAGAGCTGCATGACAGCTGATCAACAGGCATGTTTTCAGTTGATTTCCACATTTCTACATCATTTGAAGGTCGAGTTTAATGAACGTTTTAAGGATTTCAGAAAACTGAAGCCTGTGTTTTTGTTTGTTGCTGATCCTTTTATTGTCCAGCCTGACGGTGAATCGACTCAAACCTGTCACTGTTGCAAATGGAAGCAGCTGATTTGCAAGCTTCTCACGTTTTGAAAGCAAAATTGAATGAAGTCGGCATAACAATTTTTTGGTCAAAGTTTGTTCCAGATTCTCAGTATCCTACTGCAAAGAAACTGGCGATTTCTGTGCTCACTATGTTTGGTTCAACATATTCTTGTGAGTGTGCGTTCTCCACTATGAACACTATCAAGACGAAACATAGAAGTGTATTTACCGACCAGAACCTCAGGAATGCAATAAGAATTGCACTGACTGGTTACTCACCGAACTATGCTGCCATTATGAAATCGAAACAACAGTTCCACACTTCACACTGAGTGACAATCATTTACGTACTAACTGTTGTAATTGGTGTGTTAATTGCAAGTAGTCATGTGACTTTTTTGAATTGTTTTCCATGTTTTGTGCATGTCTTGGTCTTCTGTAAAAATTTTATCATTTGCGTTGAATCTATTACTAGCCTCCTACAGACCTACACCTACAGTCCTATAGACCTACACGGTAAACCTGGCTATAGCGGACCCAGATGGTTGGTGGCTAACTGAATGTGGACCGGCATTCAAAAACTTTGAGTACCCCTGGCCTAGGAGAATGGGCATTGCCCACTTTGTCCTACAACATGTGCAGAACTCTGAGGAACCTTTATTTTCCATCTTACAACAGAGTTTTGTAGTATGGTCAACTTAAATTAACATGCACCTGTTACTTAAAAGTAGTATAATGACTGACTTTGCGGTGTCTGTCAGTTAGTATCTAAATACAATACGAGTGTGCAAATGTTTGACATTGGGCACTGGTACTTGTTCCTATTCAGCGGGTCCATTCCAGATGCCATTTCAATAAACTCTTACTCGTGGGCTGAATTTTGGGTGCAGTTTGGATGCACATATGGGTTAGATGCCATTATTGAAAGCTAGACCTATACAGTTGCAAGGGGGGCTGTAGGGTTGGGAGAATTAGAGTGTAAGAGAAATAAGTCTTTTCATGTATCAAGAGGCCCATTGTATTCTGTGAAAAGACACTTTACACCATTACATCACCAGTCTACGTCATTGACTGCTGCCTGTATGAATCTGTGGCCGCCTTGGGTTTTTGCTATATCATAACCTTTTCTTTAGCATGAATGAGAAGAAGCCAATAATCTTCAGAAAAAGCATTTTTTCAGTCCATTAGTGCCCAGTGTTTATGTTCCTAGTTCACCTTTATTTTTATCTTTTTGTATTTCTCTGAATGAAGTGAAGGTCAGCTGGGCCAGTGGCTGCCACAGACATAAGACTTCCAGGATTATATATTTGTAGTTCAAAATAGGAAGTGACCATCAGATTTGCAAAATAACAAGGCCAAGATACTCTGCTTTAATTCTTAACATCATTAGCAATTCAGCAATGAAGATTTGTTTAGTTTATTTCTTTCTAATGCTTTGATAATGTGTGTTGCCATTTTTTATAAAGAAAAAGTATACAGGTAGTCCCCAGGTTACGGACATCCAACCTACGACTTACGAACGAGGCCGCAGCTCTGACGCATGCGCCTCATTAACTGCCGCTCCGTCATCTTTGGTCGGAGGACGCTGCAAGTAGTGGCTGGAGGGCTGCGATTTTGCTGCTCACGCAGTGTACTGTCCCTGTGTCCCTCGGGAACTCCCGACGGCAAGCAAGTGGTGACCCGTGGTCCATAGTCACTGGGGCCACAGCTATCGCTCGTGTGCAGGATGAAGGCTTAATGGGGCGGTTTGCTGTCCGCCCACTACGCCGCTACAGCTACTGCTCCTGACTTGACGCAGGCTGGATGGAGCGGTGTAGGGCATTTCACTGCCTGCCCACTACACACAGCTACCCCCGAATCGTTTTTGGTGGATGTCTGGTAATGCTGTAAGCGGTGACCCGGTTGTGGCTGAACAGAGGCCACTGAGGGTAAACGGGGCGGCGGGGGGGTAGCATTGTAGTGTGCTTCGGGTGGCTGCCTGTTGAATGGGGGCGGTGGTGGGCGATTCACTACACGCTTTTGGTCGCACCGTGTTTGTTCTTGGTGGGCGGACGCACTCTGTAGGCAGCATACTGTAGTGGAGGTGACTGTGTGGTGGGTGGGTGGTGAACCGCCCCTCGCTACTCCCATTCATTCTCAATAGCAAGCCTGCTTGTACTGTTACGTACATAGCAGGAAGTTGTCTCTTGTCAATACACCAGACGTGCTGACGAGGGATGCCTGCCTGCTGTGATAGCGGTACAGTGCTGTGAAGAAGAGCTCATCTTAACCATTTGTCTTCACCCTTCAAGAATTTCTCTGAAACACAAATGTGATGCAAGTGCTGGTGATACAGTAAAGAAGAGAAAAACCATCACCTTTGAAAATAAAGTAGAAATAATAAAAAGGTCAGAGAGAGGTGAAACTCCATCATTCATTGGCAGAGCACTTGGTTACAGTCGGTCAACAATAGCATTTATTAAAATAATATACCTGTTCTGACTTACATACAAATTCAACTTAAGTACAAACCTACAGTTCCTATCTTGTACGTAACCCAGGGACTGCCTGTAGTCACATCGCTCATAGCAATGCTGCTGGTTCACAATGCCTGATAATGGATGTTGTTTTTAATAACAATATTGTTAAAAATAATTAAAAGATATGATACATGAAGAAAATTATATTACAGATGAGTTCATTATAGATGGACACTGGTTTTGAATTTTGACCCTGCCACTGTCTGTTCAATTTTATTCAGTTGTATTGTCCAAAGGGGGAAATTTGGTTTGTCGGCAGGTTTTACAGAGAGACTTTGATATATCACAAATCACAAAGAACACAGCCATCAAACAAACTTAGTAAAAATATATATAGTATTATATTGTAGTGACTATAATACTTATGGTGAAACATTAGATCCACCTTATTATGCATAAAATTAAACCAACATTTAGACTTGTCTAATGATTAATGTAAATGATGGCTGTTCATCCCATGATTTAAGCCTGTAGATGTTTAAAGTTGAACTTGTTTAGAGGATTAATAGCAGCTGGGATGGAGGAGTATTTGAACCGATTGCTTTAAATCCTTGGAACCTTGAACCTGTGACCTGATGGCAACAACTGGAATTGAGAATGAAACATTTGAATCTTGTCTGAGAGAATGGAGCTACTTTTTTGTAAAACTTGCTTATTGAACAGGTCTGCCAAATTTGATAGTTGAGACTTTGTTGTTTTACTACTCCATCGTAAAATTTGATTTATTTGGGTTCTGTTGCTGACATTAAGACTCCAAACCAGGCCAACAGAACATAAGTAAAGATGACTCAATGCAAGATTTATAAAAAATTGACATAATGATGGGACTCATACTAAAAGACTTGGTTTCCTTGAACAGTAAAAATTCTGGTGTTCCTTTCTGCAGACGGCTTCTGTTTTTTCATTAAAAGTCTGTGATTGTCTCAGTTATTATAACTGTCAACAATCTTCACTACCTAGTCTTTGATGGTTATTTTTTCTTGGTAAATTGTGTATATTCTAAATTGGATTATTTGTTCTTTAGTTTTTGTAATGTTTAGGAATAGAAAAAAATTAATCACACCAGTTAATAAAAATAATCTACAACTGGACAATGACTGGTTTCATTCTCATTAAGCAGAAATATTATTACTGAGTCATCAGAAAACATGAATCCATTTTCAAATTTACTGTGATAAGAATTAGTGCAGAGAATGTACAAAAGAGGTGAAAAAACACATCCCTGAGGGGATATTGTGAATTAGGACAGCTTGTCAGACAGACAACAACTGACTTTCACTCTGAGTTCTGGCTGTCAAAAATTTAATCAGTCACCACACCAAACTAAAATCCAAACTACTATCTTTAATGAGTATTTCTGCAAGAAGGTGGGGCTGTGTAGTATTAAAAGCTGATGAGTAGTCTACAAACAGGAACATTATTAGGGCCCCTAAAGTGGTTATAACAAATGAAGCAAAATGACAATGATGTTCTCTATACCTCTATATGGTAGGCAAACTGAAATGGTTGTAATAAGCCTGAGTTTTCTCAGTTTGCTTCCTCTTCTTAAGTTTTTCAAATGATATCAGAATCTCAAGTCTAAAGTCATTTAAGGTTTTTGAGGTTTTGTTCATAACTATTGGAATTTCGTAGCCAATTTCCATAGCTTCAAAACCTTCTGCTGTTCTAATGACGACCTAAAATGGAGTAAAAAATGAAACAAAGATGCTCTGCGCAATATTTGAAGAGTCTTCCACTAGGGTGGTCTGGTCCAGGACTTTCATTTCTTTTTGATTTTCTAAAAACGTTCTCTACATCTTTTTGAACAAAAATGATGTCTTCAGATTAAATGATACCATTTGTTTAAGTCCACTTAATTCTGAGCAGAATCATGGCGGGCAGAAGCCTATCTTAGCAAACATAGGGTGCAGGGCAGGAATAAACCTTGGACAGGGCACCAGTCAATTGTAGTATGAACATACTCACCAAGGCCAATTTAGCATTGCCAAGCCACCTAACCTGAATGTCTTTGGACTGTGGGAGGAAAGTGGAGCTCCTATAGAAGAAACTTGCACAGACACAGGGAAACATGCAAACAACATAAAGTGAGGACAGAGGCTGTGAACCCTGCTCACTTTACTGGGAGTCAGCAGCGCTACAACTAAGCCACCCAAATATCTCTCCCTTATCTAAAACTATCTTCTTCAAACTTTGTTAGGAGTTTTTACATTTTCTCTGTATTTGCAGAAACTTTCTCCCCAAATACTCATTTTTTCCTTGTATGGATTAGATTGAGTAGTGATTCTAAATTGATCCATCATGACTGAGTATGAGTATGTATGTGCATTGCAAGAAAATTAGGAAGATGTAAGTATGTATCGATTAGTGTGAATCAAGCAATGTATTAGTTATTGGCTTTGTTTTTGCCGATGCAAATAGTTAATCAGATATTTCAGTAAGGCTACCATTTTTTTTCTTATCTTGCTGTTTCCTTGCTGTTAGACATATATCAGGGTAACCAACATACACTTCTTTTAAGAGACAGAGTAATGCAATTTATTGATTAAAAGCAAGAACTAAAAAATTGGGATGAATATTTACGAAAGGAATGTAACCAATCAAATCTCTCAAATGTTGTAAGGCACCTTGGATAAAGGTGTTAGACAAATGATAATAAATAAAGCTTCTTTTGCCTTAATAGCCTGTTTATATCATAGCACACTGGGCAGCTGTATTAAAGTTTAATATCAATCCTGTTTTCAATGCCTTTTCCTAACTTGATTTATGCATTACAGTGTCATAAGGACCACTAGATATCCAGGCAGCATCCAGGAATCATCCAAAGATGAGACTCTAGTCTGCTGCAGGGCATACAGAATCCATTTTTAACTTGCATTTTGAAACAGCATTTTTTTGTTTTGTTGTCTCTTAGTCTCTGAAACCTATGATGATTTTTTGTCTATGATTTCTAAAATAAACAAGTTAGTGTGTAATTTAATATCTGTTGACACAATGTAAACTATATAAACTTGAACTTTAGAACATATATCACAGCTCAGGTGGTTGATGAACTATATAAATTCTAGATGTTTCCTTATCTCCTATAAATAAAATAAAAATAAAATGTGGTGTACAGAAGTAGAGATTATACAAAACATACATGACAAGTTTATTTTTACCTTATAATTCACTATACCATATATAGAGAAATTAATTAGCAAATGCATCCTGTGTAGAATAAAATTGCTTTTGTATTGCTCATTTATTTTAAACCTACTCTTACATGTTTTTTGTATATATATATTTGCAGGATACAATGCTCCATTTCTGTCAATGTCAAGTAGGATTACTGTTTTTGATATTTCAAAGGATGTTGGTGCTGCTCCTGGACCAGGTCAATACAATGACACATTGCAAAAGGTATAATGTGTTTGCCTGTATGTTTATAGAATACTGTAGAAAATATACATTTGTAGGCTAATTGTGTGGACGGTTCCCTTCAAGATTCATAGAAAAAATTCTGTCTTATTCTTGTGCATGAATTTCCTATAATAAACTTATAGTTAATATAATATAGTATAATATAATATAATGAACTCATTATTGAACAGACTAGGAGTTTAAAATGACTGTTTATAAACTCTGAATCATCTTTCCAAATGCTATCCTGCAAATGCATAGTCCAGAATAATTTGAAGTTACACTTGGATCTGATTTAGATGTTTACGGGGCTGGGTTAGGATCCCAGCTTGGTGTTCCACATTCTCTTTGTAGCTGTATTGATTTTCATGTAGGGTTATTGTTTTTCCCTCTGACATCCAATACACATGGATGTTAAGTCAATTGGTGACTTTAAATTGTCCCTGTATGAGTTGAAGTTGATGTTTCTAAATGGAAGCACTGGTTACTTCATTTCACAATGTGCTAAAAGAATAGGTTCTGCCACCATGAGACTACAAATTAAAATAAAAAGATTTAAAAATGAATGGATGAATAGACAGCACGTTTATTTTCTATAGCAATGATCATTTTGTTAATCTGCCCCACTTGACTTTTTGAAGTGTGCAGTGTAGTCTTGTTTTCTTAACAAGCTGCCATTTAACAGTCAGATGTAAATTACAAAGGAACCAGTGTCTCACATCTAACTTGGTTCTGTCATGATCTGGCTTTTGTTTTTAATTTTTATAGCTGTTCCTCGGCCTCTAAAATATCTGAGATATTATTTGAGGTCAATGAATAGTTTATTAATACATTTATTGCTGGATGTGAAGTGCTTTTACTATGTTAAAAACTAATTACTTTCTCCTGTTGTACCATTTTGTTTATGTTTAATTTGTTTTGTTTATTATTGTTTATTATGGATGCTGCCAATTTGTGATTTTAGTTGTTTCTATTACAAGACGAGGTCAACAAGAAATTTTCAGTGCGTGACTTCATTGAGTCATATGTATATAGGTTAGCATCATATACTTCCTAATGTGTCCAAGTTCGTGGATTCAAATAAAAAGCTTAGCATTATTTTCCATCCATTCATTATCCAACCTGCTATATTCTAACACAGGGTCACCTGGAGCCAATCCCAGCCAATAGAGGGTGGAAGACAGGAACCCCACCGCAGGGCACACACACACAGCAAGCACAATTTAGGATCGCCAATGAACCTAACCTGCATATCTTTGGACTGTGGGAAGAAACCGGAGCACCCGGAGGAAACCCATGTTGAGACTGGGAGAACATGCAAACTTCATGCAGGGAGGACCCGGGAAGTGAACCCAGGTCTCCTTACTGCAAGGCAGCAGCACTACCACTGCACAACCGTGCTGCCCATTATTTTCCTTAAATCTTAACTTGAATTCTGATTAAGAACATTTTTATGTCATTTGACAACAATTTTAAACTTCTGTTTTGGCCCAGTTTATGTGAAAAATCTTGGTATTCACTCTCTCTTTTCTCATAATCTAGGCTCTGTTGCTCAATTTTACTGTCCCATCTCTAAACTTTAGTTTATTTTATCATCATCTTCTAATTCCATTTCTGTCTCCAATGCTGCCTAATGCAGTCAGTACAAAATGTCGAAACCACAAAGGACAGGGATCCTAAAATGGAGCAGAGGTGTCAAATATGAAATGTATTTAAGGCAGAAAACAAAAAGAAATTAGTAATCTGCCTGTGGTTTTGTATGGTCATATGTTCAACCAAATAATTGAACATGTTTCAGATATTCAGGCACATAAGTACAGTATTAATATAGCAAATATTTTAAAAAGGGTAAAGTCAATGGAAGTTAGGAGAGAGAAGAGAGTTAGTTCCCCTCTCTTTGCTACTATGTCAGGTTTCAGGGTCTACTATTTTTATAAGCCAGATTTATTAAATGCATATAATTTGATATGTATAAAAGAAGATAGTAAGTGGAAGACAGCATTCATTACTATGAATGGAAATTACAAATATTACATAATGCCATTTTCTTTCCATCCATCCATTATCAAAACCGCTATATCCTAACTACAGGGTCACGGGGCCATTTGCTTTGGCCAACACCCATATTGCTTTCACTCATTTGTGAATAACATTTTTCGTGAGGTGTTGGGTATTCATGTATTAATGTACACTAACAACAAGTAAAACAACAACAACATTTATATCTATAGCAAATTTTCTCACAGCACATGTAGCTCAATGTGTTTTACAAGATATTAAAGAAAAAACACAAATTATAAATTAGATGGGTTGTGTGGTTAGTTCCCTATTTCCTTATTTTTTATTTTTTTTTACTTTATCTATACATCATTCTGTTTTTATTTTTTCCTAGGCTCTGATTGTGGTACTAATAGGATTGGGTGGTATGAGAGAAGGCAGGGGAGGTGGAGTTTTGGCGGTGGTTGCAGGGCACTGTTGAGTTACACTGTTTCGTTGTTAATTGGGTTCTGTTTTTTGTGTATACATTTTGCTCCAAAAAAAGAAAGATCACAAAAAAAATAAAAAAAATAATTGTGCCTTTGCTGTCACAGTTTTTTTTTATGAGTGGTGCCATGTTCAATTGCCATTGCTGGTTGTTACAGAGTGCAATAAAAATATATTAAGGAACTTGGTAAACATAATTACTTGTTACAATGCTAAATTTTAATCATTGGCGCATCATGTTGCATCACTATTACTGGCCTTAAAGAAAATTTTGAAGGCAGTGATGTTGAAAAGGTTACCACCAGAAATAGTTCCTGAGTTTGCATGATGGGGCATAATTTTTTTATTTATTTTTTTTATTTTTATTGTTTTGCACTGAATAGGTTTGGGGAGGGACCTGGGATTGGTTGTGGGGCTGTTGATTAGTTTAGGGTTGGTGGGTTTGCCTGTTTGTATATCTATGCTTTTGTATTCATTTAGTCATTTTTGCCTGGTTCTCTATTGGGTGGGCCGCCATTGGCTTCATGTAGTTCTCATTCTGTTAGCCCTGTTTTTCAATGTTTCAGTCTTACCTCTATGATTAACCTTAATGTGTCATGTTTGAATGTCGGTGGCTTTGAAGTGAACATAAAGAGAGTCAGCATGCTCAAACTGTTAGTGAGGACTGATTTGACTTTATTGCAGGAGACTAAGCTCCAGACTGGAGATACACACAGACTGTAATAAGACCTGTTGTTTCATCAGGCTTGATGGCTGCAGGAAACAGGGTGGGGAGATTCTGTTTTGCAGCATACTGCATGAAGCAGTAGGTGGTACTTGAATATTTTAAGAGTTATTTGTGATAAGTGCATCTGGTTTTGTTATTTATTATTGGTCTTGTTAAAAGAAAACTATCTTCTGCTCTATATATTGTTCCATATCCTATTAATTGTCCTCCCTTCCTTATATTGTCATCAAATTCTCCCCTTAAACGATTATGACTTTGTTGTGGGCATGTACATAAATATAATACTCAAAAAAGCTTCTGCCCATGCTCCAACAGCAAGTCTCTTATTCAGCTGGATCACTGCTCAGTTTGGTCTGGTTTTAAATGTATGTCTCATTCCATCTGCTATACCCTTCAACTAAGACTTTCATCCTTCATTACCCTACCATCTTTTACATTACATTCTATAATTAGTCTCCCAATTTAGCATTTCTGTTGTGTGAGTCAAAATCAGAATTAGCCTTACTCACTGATCATTGAGCCTCTATGGTCAAAGTTTTAATAATAATTTTAAATTTCTCACTTCAGGTTTTCTTAATCTGCTTGTGTCCTGCTAAGTAGCCTGCTGTATATTAAAGATTTTGTTTATTTCTGCATATTAGGAACTTTTTCAAAGCACAAAGAACCAACTTCATATGCAAAGAACCCTTCCATAATGAAATGGTGCTTTGTCAAGCAATAGTACTACACGGAACTGCTCTGCCAGTAAAGAACCATAACATGACATTAAAGAGCGGGTATTTTTAAGAGTGTACCCATGCTCCATGATGATGATTTAACACATCACTGTTCCTCAGCTTTGAGTTTTGTGGTAAATTTTCAGTCATGTTAGATGGCTTGCAGTCATAATGGAGTGATCCTGCATATATATGGCTGATTTTGAAGGGTGTCATTTGTTCACAAAAGCATTTGCTGAAAATCATACACAAAAAAATAGCATATCTTGACTCTGGAAGAATCACATGCTTGTATATTAGATCCTGATCACGAATAGAAGATTTTCATGCTCATATCTGAAATAAAGTCTTGACAAGGGTGAGGTTGAGATACATTGTACTCTCAAATACTGTATATCTAGTGTTAAACTTAGTAAATTACTGGCATTAAAATTGTGCAGATGTGATTTGTGTCCATTTTAGCTATTAAAAAATAAAGCATAATTTGCCAGCTTTAATCCCCTACAAATTAATAACTGTTGTCACAAAATATATTTTATGCTTTTTCTTGAAAGCTCTAAACCTTATGCAGATTTCACTTCTTTTTTGAGAACCTAGTACTAGATTTACCAATTTCACCCTCCAATCAGAAAGGGGCCCTTGATGCAATGAATTTATTGCACTCTGATGGCTTGTCTCTAGAGGTAATTGCTCCTACTGTTAAAAAGGACAAGAACTCAAAAGATTGTTTCACTATCACCCCATCTAATAGATGATCTATCAGGTAAACTTGTTGCAAAACAACTGCAATCAGTAATTCACAGGATAATCCACCCTGATTAGACAAGCTTCATTGTCTTTTGTTAGGTTGCTGATAATAGGCATTGCCTCTTGCACATTGTCGATGTGGCCCCTACTTTATTTTGCAACTTTTTTGGGCATTGTCATAGAAAAGGTCTTTAACCACATGTGCTGAAATTTCCACTGCTGGTTAATGATATCAATTGGCTACATTCTGGCAATGAATGTTTGCATGCATTTCTAATTAGACGATAATGTTAACTTACTTTAGTTGTTCGTTTAGACGTGCAGTGAGAAGGTGGATGCTGTGCAACCTTCTACTGGTGTTATTAGACAAATTTAGCGTTTTGAGTATTGAAACATGCACCTCCTGTGGCTTTTCTTTATCATCTCTCTTAATGGCAGGTCTTTCCACCTCCTTATGACAGGTTGTGACACATCATTTACTTTTTTCTTAGACATAGCTGGCAATTCTTTCAACCTGACACTATCATCATATTTGAACAACAGAGAGCACACACAGCACTTTTCCCTTGCAACATGTTATGTTTATTTTCAACAGGTGGAATGTGTCCTCTGCATTTGCAACAAACAAATGTTTAATAGGGGGCTGTTCTAGGAGACTTTTCAATGGTAGACTGTTCATTGTAATCATAAGCATACTCTTTGTTGGACTAGATTAACAAGAGTACCATTCATATTTGCCGTTCAAAAGCTTTGCCCCTACTTTAAGCACTGCCTTAATGAGGCATTGGGTTGGTTCAGAAATGTGACACTCAATGAGCCTTCTAATTGTCCCTACCCAGTTTGTTTTCAGATGTAATATATATAATATAATATAATACAGTAATCCCTCGCTATATTGCGCTTCGCCTTTCGCGGCTTCACTCCATCGCGGATTTTATATGTAAGCATATTTAAATATATATCGCGGATTTTTCGCTGCTTCGCGGGTTTCTGCGGACAATGGGTCTTTTAATTTCTGGTACATGCTTCCTCAGTTGGTTTGCCCAGTTGATTTCATACAAGGGATGCTATTGGCAGATGGCTGAGAAGCTACCCAGCTTACATTTCTCTTTCTCTTGCGCTGACTTTCTCTGATCCTGACGTAGGGGGATTGAGCAGGGAGGCTGTTCGCACACCTAGACGATACGGACGCTAGTCTAAAAATGCTGAAAGATTATCTTCACGTTGCTATCTTTTGTGCAGCTGCTTCCTGAAACGACATGCTGCACCGTGCTTCGCATACTTAAAAGCTCGAAGGGCACGTATTGATTTTTGCTTGCTTGTTTTTCTCTGTCTCTCTCTCTCTTTCTGTGCTCTTGACGGAGGGGGTGTGAGCTGCCGCCTTCAACAGCTTTGTGCTGCGGTGCTTCGCATACTTAAAAGCCAAACAGCCCTATTGATTTTCCTCTGCCTTTATGACAGTCTCTGCTCCTGACTCCTTTGAAAAGGAAGATATGTTTGCATTCTTTTAATTGTGAGACGGAACTGTCATCTCTGTCTTGTCATGGAGCACAGTTTAAACTTTTGAAAAAGAGACAAATGTTTGTTTGCAGTGTTTGAATAACGTTCCTGTCTCTCTACAACCTCCTGTGTTTCTGCGCAAATCTGTGACCCAAGCATGACAATATAAAAATAACCATATAAACATATGGTTTCTACTTCGCGGATTTTCTTATTTCGTGGGTGGCTCTGGAACGCAACCCCCGCGATGGAGGAGGGATTACTGTATAATATAATATGTCTGTCTCAGAGAGACTACTAGAAATAGACTGGTTTGATCATATATCTGATCTATTATAGGAGTCAATAGTAGGGGCAGGGGGAAATCAAAGCCCATCAAAGTAGATAGGGGTAAGTGGTAAATCATCAAAAACAAGAAGGAGGAGGTGGAAAAGGGGGATGGGGAACAAGCTGAATCCAATAATTTGTATATCCATTTAGGGATTCATGACAACCAATTATAAGAGAAAACACACAAGATTCTCACAAAGGATCTTGGGCACCTGAAGGCAAATGTGTGCAAAAGGTGCAAAAGAAAATGCATGGAATAGCACTGTTTCGTGGATTATTTCTGTGTGGTGTTTGAGTTTGCCCCAAGATAGCAGTATCTCTGGCTATTATGGTTTCTGGGAGGAAGAGGCGGGTATAGTTGGTCAGTACCCAGAAGAGACGTCACGGATGTGGGACCGTCAATCTTTCTTTCTACAAAGGGGAAAGAAGAAGAGATACTGTTAGAGCACACTGCCCCCAGGTGGCTCAGGTTAACATTGTCATCAACTAAGCCTGTAAGCTGTTCCCCAAGTACATGACAGTACTTGCCTTGAGGTCATAAACACAAGGCAGATGTTGGCATGGAGAAGGCCTGCGGCGATGCTTTACTTTGAACCTAAACGGCTGGAGGACTAGAAACCACCTGGTAACCTGAGGGTTGGAATCCCGATGCAGCGCCATCCATTGCAAAGGAGCATGGTCCGTCACCGGGGTAAACTCACGGCCCAGAAAGTAGTACCTCAGTTGGTTAATAGCCCATTTGATTGCCAGGGCCTCTTATTCTTTTTCTTGTGGTCCAATAGTTTCAGACTCAGGTACATTTTGGGGTGTTCAACACCGCCAATACTTTGGGGGCTGTGTCCAAAGCATTGGTATGTAAGATAAAAGGTAAAGAAAATTTTTAGTTATCAAAATAGATGCTGAAGTGAGGGCCTCTTTTTCTAGTCACAAAATGCGTCCTCTGTTTTTTCATCTCATACCACTGTGCTGGGAGCATACTTCTTTGTTAAATCAGTTAAAGGGGCAGCTCTTTCAGAGAAACGAGGTACGAACCGGCGATAGTACCCCGCCAGTTCTAAGAAAGCTTGTACTTGCCACTTAGTTTTTGGACGGGGCCAGTTAATAATGGCAGCAAGTCTGGAACACTGAGGACATACAGTACCTCTACCCACCAAATAGCCTAAATATTTGGCCTCAGCTAACTCAAAGAAACATTTCTTTATATTAATCGTAAGGCCAGCTTCATTTAGTGTCATAAGAACCACACACACTTGTTGTACATGATTCTCCCAGGTGACGGAATAGATTATTATGTCATCAAGACAGACAGCACTATAGGACTGATGGGGTCATAGCAATTTATCTATCAGACGTGTGAAAGTCCCTGGTGCCCTGTGCAAGCCAAATGTGAGACTGCCAGTGACCGCTTGGGGTTCTAACGTGGTGTTTACCTTTGCAGATGCCATTAACACTAGAATCCCTGAAGCCAACGAACAAAGTCGTAATCGCAGGCCACCTTAAGTTCCTTCACACCTCTCCATTAGTGTCTTTGCTTTGCAAATGTGTCAGTCAGCATAAGTAGCAAGCAGCCTGCTATCCCACCCCCCACTGACAGAGCTGAAGTTAGTCGCAAAATGCTCAGAGCTCAAGTGCGTTTATCTGGGAATGAGGTGTCCTTCCAAGGTTTCAGAAGATTGATATGATATATCCGCTCTGCGGGTCATCTATTAGATTGTTTAACCAGATAGTCGACCAAGCTCTTCCTCTCTTTAATTTTATATGGTCCCTGCCAATGATGTAACAAATTGGATTGGGATGTGGGAACAAAACCATTAACCAGTCTCCTGGTCAGAACTCCTGTAAGGTTGTTCCTTGATCATAATAATAAGCCTGCATTTCTTGAGCACGTTTCTTTTAGTATGGGCCTGATTTTACCAAATCTTTCACGCAATTGGATGATATACTGTGTTCCAAAATATTTACGGAAGGATTGGCCACCTCTTCCCAACCGTCTTTTAATATGTCAAGGAGACCTCTGGGTTGTCATTCATAGAATAACCCAAAAGGAGAGGAGCCTCTGGAGGTTTGAGGAGGCTCCCGGTAAGCAAACTAGACAAGGAGAAGTAAATGATACCAGTTTTTCCCATCTACACTGACCGCCTTATGAAGCATCCGTTTGAGCATCTGATTAAACCGCTCAACTAAGCCGTCTGTTTGGGGGTGGTACACGGAGGTCCTTAAATGCTTTATACGGAGTAATTTTGCCACTTCCCTGAACGTATCCAAAGTAAAAGGAGCCCCTTGATCCATAAGGATTTTTTTAGGAATGCCGACCCTCACAAAGACCCTAACCAGTTCCCGTGCAATATTTTTTGTATTAGCCACTCTCAGAGGGATGGATTCTAGGTAGCATAATCCACAATCACTGATATATATTTATGGCCTCTTGCAGTGGGTTCTAGGAATTCGACAATATCAATACCTAGGCCCTTGAATGGAACAACAATGAGTGGGACAGGAACCATCTGACGCAACTGGCACTCTGGACAGGAGGTACAGAAACGCAGGACCTCCTCATTGATTCCCAGCTCAATAGTATTGAAATTTAATTTGTTCCAAAATCTTCTCTGTGCCTAAATGGGCACCCATAAGATGGGCATGAGCTTATTCACAGACTTGTGCGGAAAGTCCATGGGACTAACTACAATGACCTCACCTTACCCTCATGCTCTGCACCCTGATAAATTAAATGAGTTTTTAAAACAAAGTGCGGCCCCAAGGGCATGGAATAATTGGTCTTTTGTCCATCAATCAGAGAAACATCATTCAAGGCAAACTTTAAGAAATCATAGTTCTATTGCTCCAGTTTAAAGGAGCTCAGGGTCTGCCTAAATTGAAAATGTAATTCTTGCAGGGGGTCTAATGTGCCCTCAATGGGTGGAGTTATATCCCTAGTTGTTGTGTCCACTGCCTGGATTACGTCATCAGATTGCGACACAGTTACGTCTCTCTCTTCCCATTGGGTGGTGATACTAATATGACTTCCTACTGTTTGTAAATGTGGCATGGGAACAACTTTCCCCCTCAATGATCAGGCTTAGAGTTTTTTTTAGAGGTAGCGATTGTGCTTCCACTAATACTTTCTGACCAGTCTCGCCTGAGGATCACTGGGTAGGGAGGGTTGCACAATACCGCCGCTCTGGTTTTCTTGGTGATGTTTGGATAAGTAATGATACACCAGCTGGCCCTATACCAGTGGGTTTCCCCGTGGATACAGGTTAAACTGATCATACTCTTTTCCCACCGTCGCGAAAGCATATAATGGCGAGCAACAACAGAAATGTTCCTGCTGGATTCCATTAAGTGGAATCACCACTGCCACGTCATATCAGGGCAGCAACAAAGGGTTAGTGAATAAACAGTACCTCTCTCCCTTCGCCCAGCTGCAGTCCATAGGTTCACTGAAGTGGGGACAGTTGGGGATGGTATGTCCAGGCTCTCCTTATTTATAACAATGAGGTGGGTTTGATGACTTCTCCTTGGCTCGTACTGCAGGGTCTGATTCACGTCAGGAGGGCTCATGGGCAACTCATTCCTGGGGCAGTTTATGACGCTCAGTGTGCCAAGCTGTTTTTTGGATATGGGAGGTGACGTTCAATGGCTGAGATGATACCATCCATTGATTTGTACTCCTGCCTCCAGACTGGCCTAGCTCAGGGGTTGGCAACGTCGGTCCTGGTGAGCCGCAGTGGCTACAGGTTTTCATTCCAACCCAATTGCTTAATTAGAAACCAATCATTGCCAATCTCAGACCTTATTTAATTTTATGGCTTGTTAGTCTGTGCAATGTAAGGCTCTTATATCGTAGATTTTTTTCCTTTCCAAGGATATCATCCAAATGATATGAAGCCTAAAACAGATCATTTTCAGTCTGTCACATTTTTCTATTAAGTGTTTTATTAAATCAAACAGTGCATGATGAACACACACAGATGTAATTGGAAAAAAGCTAGCTGGAGAACTGCTGGCTGCTTTGTCTTTTACATCTTATTGCTAATAAGGAGCAATTAAAACACTGAATGCAGCAGTTTAAGATTGAAATAAGCAATTAAGGTTGGAGAACCTTAACAAGCGAGACCACTAAAATGAAGCATCAAAATGTCACTTAAGCAATATGTGCTTCATCAGCAATAATTGAGTTCTCGTTAAGGAACTGGGTTGGAACAAAAACCTGCACCTACTGCGGCTCACCAGGACCGACGTTGCCTACCCCTGGCCTAGCTAGATGTTCAGGTAGGGCTTGCACTAGGAAATCACAAGCCACTAATTCCGTGTTTTCTTTACTGGTGTTTACTTCAAGTTTCAACCAACGACCCACACGACCCTGGATTTCATAACCCTGGGATCTCGTTGGATGATTGGGGTCGAAGGTCCACTCATGACAGGCCCTCACCTGCTGATCCGGAGTGATGCCATATTGCAGGAGTACTTCAGATTTTAATTTGACAAAGTCCCCAGCATTGTTCTCCAACAGATCATAATAGGCACGCTGAGCTGGGCCTCCGGAACGGTGCCAATATGTATGCTCACTTGGTGCGATCCCAGTGATGCCGAGTAGCAGTTCTCTCAAAAATTAAGCCAGATCGAATGGTATTTACCTTGATTCATTTACTTATCTTCAGTAGTATAATGTGTCACTATTATACATCATAAAATTTTGACAGATGTGTGTCCCGCCCCCCTGTCATTTCCGGCACCCACTGTATGCCACCTGGTTAATGGGGCGTTTCCCCTGCACTCTGATCCCTGCCTGTTGTCGGGGTGCGCTGTTTGACCGGCATCGGCCTTCTGTACTCTCTGTACAGCACCGGGGGTGTGTGTACAGAGAGTACAGAGAGCGTGAGTGACAGACCCTGTAAGAGGATGTACAAGAAAACTTTAGAGAGACTCTATTACACACCCAAGGAGCCTGGCAGTGCATCCCAAAAATGCCTTGGGCATCCCGTTACCTCGCCCACTGTGTAAAACCATGCCATTTATAAAGCAAGGCATATAGTAGATGATACCAAGGTGTTTTAAAGCAGTGCATCCCAAACACACCCAGGGCATGCCGTTACCTTGCCTGCTGTGTAAAACCATGCCCTTTATAAAGCAAGGCATATAGTAGATGATACCAAGGTGTTTTAAAACAATAGCTTTCAGAGTGAATGTACAACAAAGTTTTAGAGAGAATCTATTACACAGGCAAGGAAACTTGGCTGTACAGCCCAAACACACCATGGGCACCCTGTTACCTCACCCACCTTGTAAAACCATGTCCTTTATATGTAAATCATAATGTAGTAGATACTAAAGTGTCTTAAAACAACAAGTTTTATTGAATGATTCAAAAAAGATACCAAAAGTGTCTTAAAAACAACAAGTTTTATTGAAGCAAAATTCCATACATGTATGAGAACACAAATCAAATTGCAAACCAGGTCCAAACCCATCAGTGAGCCGGTGATACACCTAAAATAAAATGTTTAAGGCTCTGATGCCGCGATCCACCAGTGAGAACGCTCGACTGCTCCAGCCACACAGGGACACAGGGTAAGCTGTCGGGCAGCAAGCTGTGATGCCGTGATGGACCAGCGAGAACGCTCGACGCACCCAGTCACACATGGACACAGGGTAAGCTGTCGGGCAGCAAGCTGCGATGCCGTGATGGACCAGCGAGAACACTCGACGGGCCCAGCGACACACAGACACAGGTGAGCTGCCGCGCGGCAAGCTCCGATGCCGCGATGGACCAGTGAGAACGCTTGACGGGCCCAGCGACACACGGACTATGGTTAGTGTAGCCGGATAAAACCTTGCAAAGTGGCGGACTCAGCCAGCCTTCTTCAGCTCGATCAGAAGAATTGTTAGCTGTAAACAAGTGTTAGTGTCTCCTTTCTGACCTTAGTAGCGGCGGACACCGCCAGCCTGCTAGGTCTCGGTCATAAGGAGATGGACACCTGCGCATACCACAACATACCCAATTCTTGTTATTGAGGAGGCCCGAGGCTTTGGGGTCAAAAATCCATCTTTAAATATGCTTTTGGGCGAAGTTTTTACAGCTCTCGGTCCAATCAAAACATTTAAAGATAAGATTTTTTTAGATAACCTGCCAGCATATTTTTAACCAATCAACAAACACAGGCCTCATGTTAAGCTAGCCAATGGCATTACACCAGGCTGGTTTGGGCATGCGTTGACTGCATCAAGTGCTTCCCATGTTCATAACAGCCAATCAGGATACAGAACGGGTGGCGGGGGTGTGAAAAGGCTATGGGTTGAAGGCAACATGGCGCCACTGTCAAAATTGTATGAAGTACCATGTCCATGAAAAAAATGCATTAGCATACGATATTTTTGTCTGTTGCTGTTTAATTCATAACACATACAATGCCGGTTCGGGTATTCGGGCTATCATTTTTCTAAGCCAGGAGATTTCACTGCGCATCTGAGCTGAAGAGCAAAAGTAAGACACATACTTTTAAATTCTGTATATTATTATGATTGTGTATTACAGTGTTTTATTCAATTATGGACCAATAAACTAAAAGGTCAAAATGAAATGCTCTTGTTGTCATTTTTAATACGCGCCTTTTAATTTATGATACGTCTAGAAGTTGGTAAAACAGGCCTGGGCAAACGGTCCTGTAAAATAAATAAAGACATAAAAATCTGGTAACGTGTTAATATCTATGTATATATAGGCCATGATGGTGTGTACGTTTAATTAGTCTTTTTATTCCTGGTATGATGAACTTGTGCCTTAAAATAAGAATAAGAAAAAAAACTGGTGCATTTGGTAGCGCTATATAAATGTAATGAATTATTATTATTATTATTAGGTATGTTGCCCGGTGATGCTGTGCGAATAGAGCTGTCATTTTCTAAGCCAGCAGATCTTGGTTCACGTCCGAGCAGAAATACAAAAGTAAGACATGTACTTTTAAAATGTGTATATTATTATGTTTGTGCATTACAATATGTCATTCTATTATAACCCATAAATGAAATGGTAAAATGGAATTCTAGATTTCTTTACAAAATTAACATCTATTGCTGCTCGTTGAGATAAGACGCGTGTACTTGACCCCGGGGCCTTGTTGGAACATTCTAGAGTCACCCATAGAATAAAATTTGATAAAAATTCTTTGGAATATACGTTTCACCGGCTGTCTATAAGTGATAACGATGGAACATTCTAGAGGTACATGACATAAAATGATAAAATTCCATGGAATATACATATTTACGTTTTCACCGTGTGTTTATAAATGATAATGTTTGATTAATGTTAGATGGTTATTGGTCTAATATATATAACTGACTTGGACAGAATTACAGATTAAAATATTTTAATGCATTCTACATTCCTGGAGCATTATGGCTCGCTTCTTAGATTCAGATGAATATGATGCTCAACTTTCCGATCGACATAGAATTAGTACCGAATCGCCCGGTAAGATTTGTATAATATATATACATGTATAATTAGTGAAAAAATCCATTGGTTTACACCCTAAAGGGTTATAAGGATATTTGTATATACAATGTTAATTTTAAAATACAGCCACTACGTTATTATTATTTTTAACAATATTTCAGCACGTGAGAAGTTGCTTGAATATTCCTCAGTAAATAAATAACCAAGTATAATATTTTTGTCTAATTTGTTTAACTTGTTTCTCTTTATCTACTTTTAGAACTTGAGTGAAAATCTGATGATGTTTTAGGTCATAATTATGCAGAAATATAGAAAATTCTAAAGGGTTCACAAACTTTCAAGCACAGCTGTATTTCTGTATATTTCCCTTTCAACATTTCACTCTTAAAATGGGCAGGAGTTTATACACTACCTACAGTATTTCACGGACTGAAACTGTGTTTGCATTCCCTCACCACAAGGAGACGCTCCAGGTAGGAGCCTATATCACTAAGCCAAAGGCCAACTCTGGTTATTATATTAACATTCAACAAAATGAACTCCCTACTTTAAAGTAATTTTAGCACTGGCAAAGAGAAGCCATCAAATCTCTTTTTGGGATTACTTCTGGGATTCAGCGGCAAGTCAGACTGTCCTCTAGCGACTGCTGGTATACCCAAGTTGCCCTTAAAGGACCAGGCCTTTTATGCCGCTTCAAGACTACCTTCCTTTTAGGACAGCAGCTCCCCTTATTTATTACACGCTGAATTCCTGAATAATAGTGGTTAGACTGAAAGGAATTCAGTTCTCACCCTTCAGCCCTCCATGGCATCTCAGTCTTTACCTGTTTTATGGAATTCTTGGCAGGCCCCTGGTTACTACCATTCTACTATCAGGACAACAGAGCCAAATCCTGCTTTTGCTAACCTCATGTTCTCTAATGTGTCCCTGGAGAAACGGGTAATCTTTCTCCCTGAACACCAAACTCTCGTGCATGTAGAAGTGGTCTCTTTCTTCCAATTAGAGTTTCATATTCAGATAGTATCTGGTCCAATGCCACCCACTAGCCAAAAATGTGCAGTGTATATACTGTATGTTCACTCACACAAGAGTACACGGAGAATAGACTTTGCAGAAGTCTTTGTGACCACATTGGGGAGCAGATGGAGGAAAGGAGACAGTTACCAATACAATCTACGTTTCCCTCACCAGTATGGAAGACCATGCTGATGAACATGTCATATTTACACAACTGTTAACTCCATCCTTTCTGGTTAAATTGAATAAGGGAACAACATAAACTGGCAGAAGGCTGTCATTTTATGAACCACCTTCTGTAAGAAAGGAATGACACACAACATTCAGTACTATTAAAACAAACAACACTAAATTATCTTTCGAGCCCATGTGTCACTGTTACCGTATGGCTTTTTCTTTTTTTTTCTTTTTTTGTCATTGTTACCCCAAATTATGCAGAGAAATGCTTAACAGTTAAACATATAAGCCAAGACACATGCAAATAGGACATGAAAATGTTTTATAATAGAGCAAATCTTTTCCATAAATGTCACAAAATTAAATTTAACAAAACTACTGGTTTATAAGTCTTCCATTAAGAGTACCGGTTTATCAAGATGAAAGTAATCTCTAAATAGCTCCTACAAAAAAAAAAAAAAGAAAAGCACAGCTTCCGGATGGCAAACCTGAGAAAGGTCAGAAAAGATCAGAAAAGAATTCTTGGCACTACAAAATAAATATTCTTGAGCAGACGGTACTTTCCTGATAAAAACTATGCCTCATAATGTTTGGATCGTTGAACTTTTCTCTGATGAAAAAAAATAAAACTCTGACAAAAGTAAGGTCCAACTGAGCATGCAAGTTCAAACTAATGTTTCAATAAGAAAATGTCTCAAAATTTAGTGTACAGGGTTATCACTTATATTAATGATTCAAAATGAAATTTGCAAATTACCTTAAAAATGCAAAGATAGGTTAAAAAAAACACAACATTAAACTATAAAAGGGGTCAGGAACATGCTGCTTGAGAACATGGATTATCAAGTGTCTATTACAGACTATTCGCAAAACGCTTTTCTGCTAAGAATTTCTGATATGATTACTGAAGCACCCATTTCTTTATATAAACATTGACTAAGGCTTAAATATCCATCCATCCATCCATTTTCCAACCCGCTGAATCCGAACACAGGGTCACGGGGGTCTGCTGGAGCCAATCCCAGCCAACACAGGGCACAAGGCAGGAACCAATCCCGGGCAGGGTGCCAACCCACCGCAGGGCTTAAATATATATTCATTTTTAAAAGTGCACTAAATTAATTTTAGTGAAAATGTTAACAAAAATCATATTTACTTAAAAAATCTTCAGTTACACCAGTACTAAATAAAATTGTACATTAAGGATTTTATAGTTGCCAATTAAATAAAAACTGTACTATTCAGAAGCTCAGTATTATTTAATTAGTGGTGAAAGAAGGATAAACTCGTATGAAATTCTGAAATCTCCCTTGAAGCTCTACCAAGAGACACAGCCAACCTTTTTTCTATACAGTTTTGCCCATTTTTCTGAGGCCTTTGGGCAGCAAAGTTCTTATGAGTGGTTTGCACACAGGGTTAAGCAAGGGGGCCCCTGTTCATGTATTGCTCTTGGCTAACACTAGGGTGCATCGAGTACTATAATAATAATAATAATAATAATAATAATACATTTTATTTATATAGAGCCTTTGCCATGCTCAAGGCACTTACAGAATATAAGAAGTACGTCAGGGTATACAATATATAGCATTGTACAAACCAGAAAAAATAAATAAAGAAGATTACGTCAATGAATTCAGAGAAAAAAAAAAAATAATAATAATAAAAGCCTAAAAGACAACATATTTGATAGTCTAGCACAAACACATACAGGTTACATGTGCATCTTGACATTGAGGTGAACTGAGAGAAGGGTAATAAAGTCAAGTAGAGCTAAAAGCCTTCCTGAACAGATGGGTTTTGAGTTGTTTTTAAAAGAATTCATGGAGTCAGCTGATCTAATTAATTTTTGGTAGGTCATTCCAGAGTGTGGGCCCTATACAACTGAAGCTATACATGGACAACTGGCCCTGCAGATCACAGGGGTCTTATTGCCTGTTATGTGAACGCCAAAATACATACAGACCCGATTTTGGTCCATCCATCCTCTTCCGCTTATCCGAGGTCGGGTCGCAGGGGCAGCAGCTTGAGCAGAGATGCCCAGACTTCCCTCTCCCCGGCCACTTCTTCTAGCTCTTCCCGAAGAATCCCAAGGTGTTCCCAGGCCAGCCGAGAGACATAGTCCCTCCAGCGTGTCCTGGGTCTTCCCCGGGGCCTCCTCTCAGTTAGACGTGCCTGGAACACCTCACCAGGGAGGCGTCCAGGAGGCATCCTGATCAGATGCCCGAGCCACCTCATCTGACTCCTCTAGATGCGGAGGAGCAGTGGCTCTACTCTGAGCCCCTCCCGGATGACTGAGCTTCTCACCCTATCTTTAAGGGAAAGCCCAGACACCCTGCGGAGGAAACTCATTTCAGCCGCTTGTATTCGCGATCTCGTTCTTTCGGTCACTACCCATAGCTCATGACCATAGGTGAGGGTAGGAACATAGATCAAATGGTAAATTGAGAAAATAAAAACCTTTTTCACCACGACAGACCGATGCAGAACCTGCATTACTGTGAATGCCGCACCGATCCGCCTGTCGATCTCACGCTCCATTCTTCCCTCACTCGTGAACAAGACCCCGAGATACTTGAACTCCTCCACTTGGCGCAGGATCTCGCTACCAACCCTGAGAGGGCACTCCACCCTTTTTCGGCTGAGGACCATGGTCTCGGATTTGGAGGAGCTGATTCCCATCCCAGCCGCTTCACACTCAGCTGCGAACCGATCCAGAGAGAGCTGAAGATCACGGCCTGATGAAGCAAACAGAACAACATCATCTGCAAAAAGCAGTGACCCAATCCTGAGTCCACCAAACCGGATCCTCTCAACGCCCTGGCTGCGCCTAGAAATTCTGTCAATAAAAGTTATGAACAGAATTGGTGACAAAGGGCAGCTCTGGCGGAGTCCAACTCTCACTGGAAATGGGTTCGACTTACTGCCGGCAACGCGGACCAAGCTCTGACACCGATCGTACACGGACCGATAAGCCCTTATCGGGGGTCCGATACCCCATACTCTCGTAGTACCCCCCACAGGATTTCCCGAGGGACACGGTCGAATGCCTTTTCCAAGTCCACAAAACACATGTAGACTGGTTGGGCAAACTCCCATGCACCCTCCAGGACCCTGCTAAGGGTGTAGAGCTGGTCCACTGTTCCGCGACCAGGACGAAAACCACACTGTTCCTCCTGAATCCGAGGCTCAACTATCCAACGAACCCTCCTCTCCAAGACCCCCGAATAGACTTTTCCAGGGAGGCTGAGGAGTGTGATCCCTCTGGTCCCCTTTCTTAAAGAGGGGGACCACCACCCCGATCTGCCAACCCACAGGCACTGTCCCTGATGTCCATGTGATGTTACAGAGGCGTGTCAACCAAGACAGTCCTACAACATCCAGAGCCTTGAGGAACTCCGGGCGTATCTCATCCACCCCAGGAGCCCTGCCACCAAGGAGTTTTTTGACCACCTCGGTGACCTCAGTCTCAGAGATGGGGGAGCCCACCTCTGAGTCTCCAGGCTCTGCTTCCTCATTGGAAGGCATGTTAGTGGGATTGAGGAGGTCTTCGAAGTACTCCCCCAACTGACCCACAACGTCCCGAGTCGAGGGCAGCAGTGCACCATCACCACCATATACAGTGTTGACACTGCACTGCTTCCCCCTTCTGAGACGCCGGACGGTGGACCAGAATCTCCTCGAAGCCGTCTGAAAGTCGTTCTACATGGCCTCCCCAAACTCCCACGCCCGAGTTTTTGCCTCAGCAACCACCAAAGCCGCATTCCGCTTGGCCTGCCGGTACCTATCAGCTGCCTCCAGAGTCCCACAAGACAAAAGGGTCCTGTAGGACTCCTTATTCAGCTTGACGGCATCCCTCACCGCCAGTGTCCACCAACGGGTTTGGGGATTGCCGCCACGACAGGCACCGACCACCTTACAGCCACAGCTCCGGTCAGCTGCCTCAACAATAGAGGCACGGAACATGGCCCATTCGGACTCAATGTCCCCCACCTCCCTCAGGATGTGGTCGAATTTCTGCCGAAGATGGGAGTTGAAGCTACTTCTGACTGGGGGCTCTGCCAGACGTTCCCAGCAGACCCTCACAACACGTTCGGGTCTACCAGGCCTGACAGGCATCCTCCCCCACCATCGATGCCAACTCACCACCAGGTGGTGATCAGTTGACAGCTCCGCCCCTCTCTTCACCCAAGTGTCCAAGACATGTGGCCGCAAGTCCGATGACACGACCACAAAGTCGATCATTGAACTGAGGCCTAGGGTGTCCTGGTGCCAAGTGCACATATGAACACCCCTATGCTTGAACATGGTTTTCGTTATGGACAATCCGTGACAAGCACAGAAGTCCAATAACAAAACACCACTCGGGTTCAGATCGGGGGGGGGGGGGGGGGCATTCCTCCCAATCACACCCTTCAAGGTCTCACTGTCATTGCCCACGTGAGCATTGAAGTCTCCCAGCAGAACGAGGGAGTCCCCAGAAGGTATGCCCTCTAGCACCCCCTCCAGGGACTCCAAAAAGGGTGGGTACTCCGAACTGCTGTTTGGTGCATATGCGCAAACAACAGTTAGGACCCGTTCCCCCACCCGAAGGTGGAGGGAGGCTACCCTCTCGTCCACCAGGGTAAACCCCAATAAACAGGCTCCAAGTCGGGGGGCAATAAGTATACCCACACCCGCTCGGTGCCTCTCACCGGGGGCAACTCCAGAGTGGTAGAGAGTCCAGCCCCTCTCAAGGAGATTGGTTCCAGAGTCCAAGCTGTACATCGAGGTGAATCCGACTATATCTAGCCGGAACCTCTCAACCTCGCACACTAGCTCAGGCTCCTTCCCCTTCAGAGAGGTGACATTCCACGTCCCAAGAGCCAGCTTCTGTAGCCGAGGATCGGACCGCCAAGGTCCCCGCCTTCAGCCACCACCCAACACTGCACCTGACCTCCTTGGCCCCTCCCATAGGTGGTGAGCCCAGGCGCTTGCCATCGAGCCCCACCTCCAGGCCTGGCTTCAGAGTGGGGCCCTGATGACCCGCGTCCGGGCAAGGGAAAACGCTGTTCAAAGTTTTCATTCATCATAGAAGGTTTGTTTAACCTGATTTTGGTATTAACAACAAATGTTTTTTCTTTTTATTTTCATACCTGTAGCCTGCCGAGGCGTCGTCACACTTCCTAATAAGGTGGTTAAATAAAACTCTACACTATCTCTTCAAATAAAAAACACACTGTTCTTAAATAAAAACAATTTTAAATGTTGATTAAAATATATTCAAAAAGTGTTAAGGTTTCTTTTATATCCTTTTTGTTCAACCCCATACTTTTTCTCACAAGTAATTATGCTTGTATACATTAAGAATTAGTCTTATTCTATAGGAAGTATGGAGTCTGCATTGTTTGGTAGTGTAATTGCACCTTATCATTCAAGCAGCAAACAGTAACATTGCTGCAGTCCAGTGTCTGGATTTGTAATGCAGTACATGCAAAAGCACATTGTGTGGTTTTTCAGTGTATATATTGTGTTAGGGTTCTGACAGATTGGGGTGTGCAAATTTTGTTTGAGCATGGGCACGTAGAGTTATTCAATAACTATCTGTGCCTTTCATTAATGCAGTGGTTCTCTGGATCAGTCACGACTCCTGTGTAGAAATATGTGATTGACAACTCAGTGTTGTACACCAATATATAATTCGGAGCTAGCCAGTTGATTTAGAGGTTTTTTGATTATTTACTTGCTGTAAGTGTAACTAGCACTGCATGTGTGGAGTTTCAGTGAGCCTAAGTGAGTGCCAATTTCACTAGCAAAAGAAGTAGGGCTAAAGATAAATAACCTCTGTTTTATTGTCATTCAGTTGGAGGAAATTTTGCACCATCCAAAGTTTAATATAATCTTTACACTCCATCAGTTTTTGTACTACTGTACTGTGAAGTTTTTTAAAACCGGACTGAAATACTGTACATCATATAGATTGTTTTCCTCCAAATATGACAGTAATTGCACATTAGCCACCTTTTCCATAATTTTGAACAGGAAGGGGAGCTTAGTGATAGGCCTGTAATTGGAAAACACTGTTGGATCCAGAGTAGGCTTCTCCAATAGTGACTGAACAATTGCATGCTTGAAGTTGACCGGCATTTCCCCACACTTTTAAACAGTGATTAATTATGTGTGAAAGCAAGTGTACTGATGTCTCCAAAATAATCTTTAAACAGATGTGCAGGTTAGATATCAAGAGGATCAGTGAAAGTTTGAAATGGTTGACTATATCAGTTAGCTGGGAGTTGGAAACTGATTGAAACAACATAAACCGGCTCTGCACTGGCCCAAAGGAAAGTAGTTTAGGAATAACTTGCAGTTCTCAGGCGAGCTCACAGAGAAGCTGCTGACCGGTGGGGTAAAGAAAGTGTTCATGGTGTTAAAAAGCACTCTACAGTAGGTCTTGAGGCATCATTTGCAATTAAGTCCGATAGATACTGTAATTTGATTTCGCTGCTCTCATCACCTCTTGGTAGAGCTTCAAGGGAGATTTCAGAATTTCATATGAGTTTATCCTTCTTTCACCAGTAATTAAATAATACTGAGCTTCTGAATAGTACAGTTTTTATTTAATTGGCAACTATAAAATTCTTAATGTACAATTGTATTTAGTACTGGTGTAACTGAAGATTTTTTAAGTAAATATGATTTTTGTTAACATTTTCACTAAAATTAATTTAGTGCACTTTTAAAAATGAATATATATTTAAGCCTTAGTCAATGTTTATATAAAGAAATGTGTGCTTCAGTAATCATATCAGAAATTCTTAGCAGAAAAGCATTTTGCGAAAAGTCTGTGATAGACACTTGATAATCCATGTTCTCAAGCAGCATGTTCCTGACCCCTTTTATAGTTTAATGTTGTTTTTTTAACCTATCTTTGCATTTTTTAAGGTAATTTGCAAATTTCATTTTGAATCATTAATATAAGTGATTATCCTGTACACTAAATTTTGAGAAATTTTTAAAACTTGCATGCTCATCTGGACCTTACTTTTGTCAGAGTTTTATTTTTTTTTCATCAGAAAAGTTCAACGATCCAAACATTATGAGGCATGGTTTTTATCAGGAAAGTACCGTCTGCTCAAGAATATTTAGTGCCAAGAATTCTTTTCATCTGACCTTTCTCAGGTTTGCCATCCGGAAGCTGTGCTTTTCTTTTTTTTTTTTTTTTGTAGGAGCTATTTAGAGATTACTTTCATCTTGATAAACCAGTACTCTTAATGGAAGACTTATAAACCAGTAGTTTTGTTAAATTTAATTTTTTGACATTTGTGGAAAAGATTTGCTCTATTATAAAACATTTTCATTTCCTATTTGCATGTGTCTTGGCTTATATGTTTAACTGTTAAGCATTTCTCTGCATAATTTGGGGTAACAATGACAAAAAAAAAAGAAAAGAAAAAAAAAAAGGAAAAGCCATACGATAACAGTGTCACATGGGCTCAAAAAGATAATTTAGTGTTGTTTGTTTTAATAGTACTGAATGTTGTGTGTCATTCCTTTCTTACAGAAGGTGGTTCATAAAATGACAGCCTTCTACCAGTTTATGTTGTTCCCTTACTCAATTTAACCGGAAAGGATGGAGTTAACAGTTGTGTGAATATGACATGTTCATCAGCATGGTCTTCCATACTGGTGAGGGAAACGTAGATTGTATTGGTAACTGTCTCCTTTCCTCCATCTGCTCCCCAATGTGGTCACAAAGACTTCTACAAAGTCTATTCTCCGTGTACTCTTGTGTGAGTGAATATACAGTATATACACTGCACATTTTTGGCTAGTGGGTGGCATTGGACCAGATACTATCTGAATATGAAACTCTAATTGGAAGAAAGAGACCACTTCTACATGCAAGAGAGTTTGGTGTTCAGGGAGAAAGATTACCCGTTTCTCCAGGGACACATTAGAGAACATGAGGTTAGCATAAGCAGGATTTGGTTCTGTTGTCCTGATAGTAGAATGGTAGTAACCAGGGGCCTTCCAAGAGTTCCATAAAACAGGTAAAGACTGAGATGCCATTAAGGGCTGAAGGGTGAGAACTGAATTCCTTTCAGTCTAACCACTATTATTCAGGAATTCAGCGTGTAATAAATAAGGGGAGCTGCTGTCCTAAAAGGAAGGTAGTCTTGAAGCGGCATAAAAGGCCTGGTCCTTTAAGGGCAACTTGGGTATACCAGCAATCGCTAGAGGACAGTCTGACTTAACGCTGAATCCCAGAAGTAATCCAAAAGAGATTTGATGGCTTCTCTTTGCCAGTGCTAAAATTACTTTAAAGTAGGGAGTTCATTTTGTTGAAAGTTAATATAATAACCAGAGTTGGCCTTTGGCTTAGTGATATAGGCTCCTACCTGGAGCATCTCCTTGTGGTGAGGGAATGCAAACACAGTTTCAGTCTGTGAAATACTGTAGGTAGTGTATAAACTCCTGTCCATTTTAAGAGTGAAATGTTGAAAGGGAAATATACAGAAATACAGCTGTGCTTGAAAGTTTGTGAACCCTTTAGAATTTTCTATATTTCTGCATAATTATGACATAAAACATCTTCAGATTTTAACTCAAGTTCTAAAAGTAGATAAAGAGAAACAAGTTAAACAAATTAGACAAAAATATTATACTTGGTCATTTATTTATTGAGGAATTTTCAAGCAACTTCTCACATGCTGAAATATTGTTAAAAAAAAAAAATAATAATAATAATAATAATAATAATAATAATAACGTAGTAGCTGTGTCCTGCGGTGGGTTGGCACCCTGCCCGGGATTGGTTCCCTGCCTTGTGCCCTGTGTTGGCTGGGATTGGCTCCAGCAGACCCCCGTGACCCCGTGTTCAGATTCAGCGGGTTGGAAAATGGATGGATGGATGGATGTCTTACTTTTGCACTTCTGCTCGGACGCGAACCCAGATCTGCTGGCTTAGAAAATGACAGCTCTATGCGTGCAGCGTCACCGGGCAACATACGTACCAAATGCGCCGGTTCTTTTTCTTATTCTTATTTTAAGGCACAAGTTCATCATACCAGGGATAAAAAGACTAATTAAACGTACACACCATCATGGCCTATATATATACATAGATATTAACATGTTACCAGATTTTTATGTCTTTATTTATTTTACAGGACCGTTTGCCCAGGCCTGTTTTACCAGCTTCTAGACGTATCATAAATTAAAAGGCGCGTATTAAAAATGACAACAAGAGCATTTCATTTTTACCTTTTAGTTTATTGGTCTATAATTGAATAAAACACTGTAATGCACAATCATAATAATATACAGAATTTAAAAGTATGTGTCTTACTTTTGCTCTTCAGCTCAGACGCACAGTGAAATCTCCTGGCTTAGAAAAATGATAGCCCGAATACCCGAACCGGCATTGTATGTGTTATGAATTAAACAGCAACAGACAAAAATATCGTATGCTAATACATTTTTTTCATGGACATGGTACTTCATACAATTTTGACAGCGGCGCCATGTTGCCTTCAACCCATAGCCTTTTCAAACCCTCGCCGCCCGGTCTGTATCCTGATTGACTGTTATGAACATGGGAAGCACTTGATGCAGTCAACGCATGCCCGAACCAACCTGGTGTAATGCCATTGGCTAGCTTAACATGAGGCCTGTGTTTGTTGATTGGTTAAAAATATGCTGGCGGGTTATCTAAAAAAATCTTATCTTTAAATGTTTTGATTGGACCGAGAGTTGTAAAAACTTCGCCCAAAAGCATATTTAAAGATGGGTTTTTGACCCCAAAGCCTCGGGCCTCCTCAATAACAAGAATTGGGTATGTTGTGGTATGCGCAGGTGTCCATCTTCTTATGACCGAGACCTAGCAGGCTGGCAGTGTCCGCCGCTATTAAGGTCAGAAAGGAGACACTAACACTTGTTTACAGCTAACAATTCTTCTGACCGAGCTGAAGTAGGCTGGCTGAGTCCGCCACTTTGCAAGGTTTTAACCGGCTACGCTAACCGAGCTGAAGTAGGATGGCTGAGTCCGCCACTTTGCAAAGTTTTAACCGGCTACACTAAGCGAGCTGGAGTAGGCTGGCTAAGTCCGCCACTTTTCTAGGTTTTAACCGGCTATGCTAACCATAGTCCGTGTGTCGCTGGGCCCGTCGAGCATTCTCGCTGGTCCATCGCGGCATCAGAGCTTGCCGCCCAGCAGCTTACCTGTGTCCCTATGTGGCTGGGCCTGTCGAGCGTTCTCACTGGTCCATGTCTCCGTGTGTCGCTGGGGCCTGTCTAGCATTCTCGCTGGTCCATCGCGGCATCAGAACTTGCCGCCCGGCAGCTTACCCTGTGTCCGTGTGTGGCTGGGCCCATCGAGCGTTCTCGCTGGTCCATCATGGCATCGCAGCTTGCTGCCTGACAGCTTACCCAGTGTCCCTGTGTGGCTGGGCCAGTCGAGCGTTCTCGCTGGTGGATCGCGGCATCGGAACCTTAAACATTTTATTTTAGGTGTATCACCGGCTCACTGATGGGTTTGGACCTGGTTTGCAATTTGATTTGTGTTCTCATACATGTATGGAATTTTGCTTCAATAAAATTTGTTGTTTTTAAGACAATTATGGTATCTTTTTTGAATCATTCAATAAAACTTGTTGTTTTAAGATACTTTAGTATCTACTACATTATGATTTACATATTAAGGACATGATTTTACAAGGTGGGCAAGGTAACGGGGTGCCCATGGTGTGTTTGGGCTGTACAGCCAGGTTTCCTTGCCTGTGTAATAGATTCTCTCTAAAGTTTTCTTGTACATACACTCTGAAAGCTATTGTTTTAAAACACCTTGGTATCATCTACTATATGCCTTGCTTTATAAAGGGCATGGTTTTACAAGGTGGGCAAGGTAACGGGATGCCCAAGGCGTGTTTGGGATGCACTGCCAGGCTCCTTGGGTGTGTAATAGAGTCTCTCTAAAGTTTTCTTGTACATCGTCTTGCAGGGTCTGTCACTCATGCTCTCTGTACTCTCTGTACACACACCCCCGGCGCTGTGCGCAGCCAAGAACAGGATGCCTGCTCTGCCCCAATTGCTGACTTACCTTTTGACACCTTACAGGGGCCTGAAGGACCGTCTCGGATCACAAAGATGAACAGACCCAGTTTTTAGGATCAAGACTAAGATTGGCCGACCATTTTCCTTATGCACGACTGACAAAAGGGCTGATGCCGGTCAAACAGCGCACCCCGACAACAGGCAGAGATCAGAGCGTGGGGGAAACGCCCCATTAACCAGGTGGCATACGGTGGGTACCGGAAATGCTAGGGGGGCGGGACATACACCTGTCGAAATTTTATGATGTATAATAGTGATGCATTATACTACTATCTTCCTATAGGGTAAAGTTACAAGTAGACTGCAGAGCTTCCTCTGTTTGATTGAAATTGGCATGCTCACAAAGTACATTTGTACTGAAGTGACTTTAGCTTTTCTTGAGGTTAAGAGAGGTAAGCTCTCTGGCTTGTTATGATGTTTCTATTGCCGGCAAGTGGTGTTCATTTTCTCACAGCAGCTAGCCTTTGGCCTGGCTTAGGGACCAACTCCCACCTCACTAACTTTTCTATCTCAGTGTGTTTTGTGTGTGAGTGTGTGCATGTGTGAGATTCTGCTCTGCCCTTTCTCTTTGGATTCAGAGTGAAACTCATAAAATCTAAAACATATCCTTGACAAGATTAATATCTTTAGTTACGGTTAACACCAATACCATAGTACATTAGCTGGCTTTGTTGTATTTATTGTGACCACAAGGGGAAGCCACTGAGCCCCAAATCCAAGACACAGCCATACAGCACACGTTGTAGTGATAAAATAAAGGTGACTATCACAAAGCACTGTTTCATAAACACCTCTCCAGAAATCAGCTGCAATTCAACTCAAATGAATGTTGCCACCTGCCTCCCGACTTTGACTCAAATGAAGTGAGACAGCGGACTCCTTTTAAGTTGGACCCAGGAATGCTTTCAGTGTCACGTTATGTCCTTGCGGAAAAATTTCTGGGCAAGAAAAAGTAGGGAGGTCTTCCCTCGACAGTGCCCTGTATCGATCCTCAGGTACCATGAGAGGGCTGCACTTCCACGCTCTAAGTCCCAAGCACCCCTGCGGGTGTCTCAATTGGGTTACCATACAAGGACCACTGCCACTTAGTGTATGGGGGATAGACCCACCTGCGGTGGGTTGGCACCCTGCCCAGGATTGGTTCCTACCTTGTGCCCTGTGTTGGCTGGGATTGGCTCCAGCAGACCCCCGTGGCCCTGTGTTTGGATTCAGCGGGTTGGAAAATGGATGGATGGATAGACCCACTCCCGATCCTCAGCTTTTCTCCATCCATTCATTAAATCATACCAACTGGGTACAAATTTATCTCTTTGCTCCGCCCATCAATCCACTTGCATCCTTACACTGGCTTGCCGTCTGGGTAATTAACTATTCTCCAATCCGGCTGTGATGCCCATTCTGCTACACTATTAAATTACAGTTAATAGTTCTCAGAATCAAAGCATACTTACTGTTTGAGATGAGTGATGCTTTGTTCCTTTCTTGTTCAGGATCTCCAGACACGTGGAAGAATTTTTCAGCACGCTTTCTTTTTTTTTTTCAGGAGGTTCTCCTTCTTTGCTTTTGGTTGCACTCTCAGGTTGTTGGCCGTACTGCAGTTCTTTCTTTAAGGGTTTTACACAAAGTGTCCTTGGATGCTAGCAAAGTTAAGTCTTCTAAATCAACTGGTGATCAGCCAGTGACTGTCAATAGCAAGGCGAACATGTGGTTTACGCATGGTCTCTCTCTCTCTCTGTCTCTCTTGCCCCTGTCTGTGCTGTCCCTAAGCAAGGTTGGACTAATGGCAACCTCATCCAAACTTCAACACAGACGAGTATTGCATCTTTTCAGTCCAGCATGGTTGCCCACTGGAGTAAAGGGATTGCTTTGACCTCTGTCAATTATGGGTTCTGGCTATGGGCAGCCAAATTATTTGACCACTGGTGCAAAGTTCTGTCCATCGATTTTACTCATCCTAAATTTATGGTCTTTTGTTCAGAACCTGAGTCCATTTTGTGCCTATAGAGGGATGTTCTTGGCTGTTACATGGTCTGATATCTATCATCTTATCAGATAAGGCTGCAGAGGCTGAATTTCAAAGGGAGGTCTAGTCGGGCAAAATGAGACTTGTAGTAAGAGTCTTTGGCAACAGTTTGAATAAGCCAAGATTTGGGTTCCATCCTGGCAAAATACCCGACACCCATAACAGGGATTCTGGGTAACAGTTACAGGCTAGTAACAGGTGGATAAACAACAGGCTGTGGAATAGATTGTGTTTTCATCAGTCAAACAGGCAGTTTTCCTGCCATATTTTGCGAAAAAACAAACAATCCCCTCTCTTGAAACACTAAAGTCTTTCCCAAGAATCATTCCAACTGTTCATAAAGACTAAGCTTTTATTTGCACACCAGGGGTCTCATGTATAAACGGTGCATACGCACAAAAATGTTACGTAAGCCCATTTCCACACTCACATCGCGATGTATAAAACCTAAACTTGCAGTAAAGCCGTGCACATTTTCACACCAGTTAAATGCTTGGCATATGCGAGTTCTCTGCTTGGTTTTGCAAACTGGCGGCACCCAGCATCAAAGCAGTGCTTTTGTTCCAGTGTGGTTTCCCTTTCTTGTTTAGATCCACATCCCTGTCGTGGTTTTATCAAATACACTGAAATTTACCACATATTGTTTATTAGTTTAAGGCATCTGATTGTAATTAATTTGTAACAAGATAATGGTCCACAGAATGGACAAACTATTCCAAATACCATAGCTGCTTTAGCGTTGTTTCTGTCAATGCAACACTCAGAGTATTTATCCCACTGTATCTGAGTGTAGAATCACAGCTCTACAGCAGCTGATTGGAAAGAGAATTATCGGTATACAGCATCAAGCACAAGCTGCCTCAGCCATGCGCACAGTCTATTGAACTGCTCTCAAACAGCAAATGCTTCAGAGGCTTTCCTGTATGGACCTCGCAGTTCAGAAACAGTTTCATCCCAAGAACTATATACGCACTCAATCAGTCCATCAAGTGCTCCTTGTAGAACTGTTTGTACTTATTAGTACAATCACTTCACTGTAAACTTGCGATACAGTTATAATATTGCACAACCTTGGCCATGTTATAAAGAGCGTATTTACATATGATGGCGATATCATTTTTAAGATGAAATGCAGCAAAATATGTTTATTACATTATACAGATAAATTTTTAACATTATTTAAATAATCTATATTGTTAATAATTAAACATGTGAGGACATGGTTGCGCAGCGCTAGCGTTCAGAGGTTGTTCCTGCCTCGCGCTGTATTCTTGCTGGGGCTGGCGTGACACTGGATGGATAGATGGACGGAATAATTAAACATGTACTACGAAGATATTTCAATGTTAAGTAAAAGTTTTGAAGAATCAGCGTTCTAAGCTTACAGATTTCTTAACATCTATTACAGAGCTGATTGAGTGGCGCATGGTTACTTGGAGAAAGTAAAGGAAGGACAGGAATTGGGAGTTAGTACATTTGCAAAAGACAGTACTACTGCAATAAAATATTTAATCGAAGGTCGTGCACAGCGCAGCAAGCATCTTCTATCTATCACTGCGCCACTGTTTGCCCATGTTTAATAACATGCTTTAACTCCTATCATCATGAAAATGATATCAAGTATACATCTCAGTATTCTAATTATTCAGAGAGCTGTAATATCAGGAATGTAATGGATTCTTTGTTCTGTTGGAGGAAGAGAAAGCCCGTTTAAGAAGCACGTAGTGATTCACATACATAGAGCACATAGAAGAACATATATAAAACAAAGCATTTAAAATGCTACTTTAGCTACGATGATATTTAAAAAATGAGTAAATTAAATGATTTTAAGATGAAGTTTATGATGTTCTACTTTAATGACAAAATAAACTACGTGATTAAAGTGGAAATTTCAAGATTAAAGTTGACATTTTGAGGTTTTTTCCAACTGTGTGCCTATTTTGTTTTCTTTTCTCTGTATCCTAATAAGTTTTCATATGACACTCAGACGGTGGGCTACGACTCGCCTTTTCATGGTGACTTTGATATCTGACAACTTCTTTTTTATTTTGGGCACTGTGCGACTTTGTAAACTTGAGCTTTTGAGTTTCTCCGACACTCTATGTCACTCGATCAATTTCCTTTTGTTGTTTATATCACTTTTAAAACCAACAAATAGTATGTTTTTCCTTGCCTCCACTTGGTATTTGCTGAAATTCTTCTATTTTCCCCCATGCTTTTGCCATTGCCTTTTCACAGAATGCTGAGCTTATGGGCTATTTATATTGATTTGCATATTTAAAGAGGCATAATTCTGGGAGGAGTTGGGGAGTGGCAGCAGTCACGTGCACGTGCGTTACTTTTCATGCTGACCGGGATTTATGGAGCAGAAGAACATGGAAGTTGGCGAACGCACAGATTTATGCATCTGGATTTTTTTGTGCGTACGCATATTTCCGCTTTTGTCTGTACGCCTTGTTTTAGTGTGAATTCTGCACACGGCCTTATGCATGAGGCCCCAGGTCTCTAACGAGCAGGGAAGGGAATTCAGTCTATATTATCGTGGTAAGGGGCCAAACACAAATAAATTCCGACATTTTCTATAGATGTGAAGTTCCGCTTTGATACTTTGTTGTAAATAAATATTGTTAGGAACGACATGCAGCAATAAGGAAGATACTTCATTGTTGGCCAGAAGGTTCAATTTAGCTTCTACCTTTGCCCCTGAGAGGCATTTAACATTAACTGATGGATTAATTTAGTTTGGAATACTAACATTTCACACTATGGAGTAGCCAATCAGGAGCACTTTATTGTTCTCAGGCTCCACTGGCGCTCTGTGCAGAGCTGAGAATCTGTTCTGGGTCAAATTGGTGACTTGGGTATTGAGGGACTAAATTTTGACATCTAAGACCCCTGCCTCATGGTTACCCACTCCCCTATGGCTGAATTGGTGCATGGTGAATAGCCATGTACTAACTACAGTGGGACATAGAGAGACTGAAACCAAATCAGAAGTGCCAAATTGTCTAAATAACCCAAGTCAATGCAATTTTCTATTTGTCTAATCACTATCAAGTTCCTAATATGGTTCTCCAAAGCAAATATCTTGCCAACCAGCTCTAAATTAACTAAGCGTTTTCAGCATGTAAATCTGTCTGGATCTGTATTGTCTATCAAAAAAACCTGAACTTACATACTTCAGGACACACAACATATAAACTGGCCCTTGACAAGCAGGGGATAGATGTAACTTACAATATGTTCAGCATTTAGTTTATCTTTATCTCTGTCTGCAGTAGGTTTGATGCTTTCTGAGTTCCATTGAATAGATAGGAGACCGTCGGCTTTATGCTTTCGCCGCTGGCATGTTTCAACATGTATAATGCCCAAACTGTTGTCCACCAGCTTGTTTTTTTTTTATATTCAGGTAATAAAAGAAAAAGGACTGATTAAAGACTATATTTAACATGCTTAATCAATTGCTTTCAATTTAATCAGAGGTTTTCACATGGATTCCAGGGAGGCAGCCTGAAATATACTTCATTCTGCTTTCTCTTTGACCATGCCACTTTATCCACTAGGGCAATCACATTTCTCTGAAGGACTATGATTTAAAGTCACATATTAATTTAAGGCTGAGGCTGAGTTTTCCCCTCTGTTTTTATGCAACTGAACACAAGTCAATAGCACTTGACGCTTTGTAGATGTACCATGAGCAAAAAGTACAAATGTTAACAATAATAATAAAAAAATATTAAAAAAGCACAAATGATTGTGTAGCACACAGCGGAGACCTACTATCATGCATGAGCACCAGAGAGTCACCTTCCAGTTTCGCTTAAAATAGTACCACCCTGGAACCAGAGGGAGCACTGACGCTAATGGTCTTGTCTCCTTCTTCCCCTTAAGGGCACCGGAAAACATTCCATGCACTCAGGAAATTCTTACTGGACTTCACATGTATCTGGTCAAAACACAAGCATCTTCGTATTCACCTGCTGCGGTAGAGGATGAAGTGAGGAGCGTTAGTTTCGTCTAAGGCATACATTGTTTCAGTGAAAGTGATCCTGAGTTACCTGAAAGTGTAACTTAGTATAGTATTAGGAGGGAGTGTCAACATGTTCAAGGGGAGCGATTTGTGGGTGCAATCATTTGCGCACCTGAGGCCACTATGTAATTTCATAGACGCCTAGCAGAGGTGTGGCATAGTGCATAATTGGAGGGAGTGGCTTGAGGCAGGATTAGATGATAGCAATGTTACCCAGTAGAAAAAGCACTTCCTACCTGAAAGGGTTGTCTATCTTTTGACTGGGTAGAGAGTGAGGCAGATAACATTGCAGACCATTTTGGACCACAATAGTTGCTAACGACTTGTGCCTATTTTTGTATATATTTATCTTTTTGCTTTATTATAGATACCCACTAGTAACAGTGAAGGTTTTGTGGAGGTATTTATGTTTTTTGAGTTTTGGTGCACTTCTTGTTCTTTTCGTATATACAGTACACTTAATTTTTCTTTTTATAAATATTTTTATGGATTATTTTTGGGGCTGCAAATTGGTTTATGCTTTAAGGAACAACTTCCTGAGCAGTTAATTAATAGAGGAAGACACCCTTTTTGGTGTATATACATTCTTTTCCTTTTGATTTGAGGCCATTGAATTTCACTGTAATTGTTAAAAATAATCACCATTTGTTTCTTTATTGGTTTTTGCATGTCATTGCCTTTGGACTGTGTTATAAAGTCAGCATGACACTGTTTTGTTCATATACTTGTAAATAAACTGCACCTTTGTGTTGAAACCAAATACAGTAATCCCTCGCTATATCGCGCTTCAACTTTCGCGGCTTCACTCTATCGCGGATTTTATATGTAAGCATATTTAAATATATATCGCGGATTTTTTGCTGGTTCGCGGATTTCTGCAGACAATGGGTCTTTTAATTTCTGGTACATGCTTCCTCAGTTGGTTTGCCCAGTTGATTTCATACAAGGGACGCTATTGGCAGATGGCTGAGAAGCTACCCAACCAGAGCGCGTATTACATATTAAATAAAACTCCTCAACTATATTGTGAGCACGGGGGCTGTTCGCACCCCTAGAGGATACGGCCGCTCCTCAAAAAACGCTGAAAGATTACCTTCACATTGCTCTCTTCCTTGCTGGGCTTACATATGGCTGCTTTATCAAGCGATATGCTTCCTGCATGGTGCTTCGCATACTTAAAAGATCAAACAGCACGTATTTATTTTTGATTGTTTACTTTTCTCTCTCTCTTGCTCTGACATTCTCTGCTCCTGACGGAGGGGGTGTGAGCAGGGGGGCTGTTCACACCCCTAGACGATACAGACGCTCGTCTAAAAATGCTGAAAGATTACCTTCACGCTGCTCCCATCTGTGCAGCTGCTTTATCAAGCGACATGCTTCCCGTCACGGTGCTTTGCATACTTAAAGCTCGAAGGGCACGTATTGATTTTTGATTGTTTGTTTTTCTCTGTCTCTCTCTCTCTCTGACATTCTCTGCTCCTAACGGAGGGGGTGTGAGCAGAGGGGCTGTTCGCACACTGGCCTAGAGGATACGGACGCTCCTCTAAAAAATGCTGAAAGACTACCTTTACATTGTACATCCCTTCAGCTGCTTTGTCCAGCGGTGCTTCACATGCTTAAAAGCCAAACAGCCCTATTGATTTTTGTTTGCTTTTTTCTCTCTCTCTCTCTGACATTCTCTGCTCCTGACGCGCACTCCTTTGAAGAGGAAGATATGTTTGCATTCTTTTAATTGTGAGACGGAACTGTCATCTCTGTCTTGTCATGGAGCACAGTTTAAACTTTTGAAAAAGAGACAAATGTTTGTTTACAGTGTTTGAATAAAGTTCCTGTCTTTCTACAACCTCCTGTGTTTCTGTGCAAATTTGTGACCCAAGCATGACAATATAAAAATAACCATATAAACATATGGTTTCTACTTCGCGGATTTTCACTTTCCGCGGGGGGTTCTGGAACGCAACCCCCGCGATCGAGGAGGGATTACTGTATTTGTATATGTTACTCTGTGTCTTAAATCTCTCCTCTGTTCCTGTTTGGTCTCAAACTACAATGACACCCAGTGTGTAGTTTGGTGTCCACATTCCTACTACACGTGGTTTTAAAAGATTCAAATCTATGATATCTGGTCTGTGAGAAGAAGACATACTCCATTGCAGCACTCTAAAAATAATAATAAAATGAATTAATAAATGGGTAAAATATACTGGGTTGAAATGGCAGTAGGCAAAAAATAACCAAAAGAGTCAAACGATTTGAATTACAGTTAATAAAACAAAAACAAAACCTGCTTAAAAAATAGTGCATGTTGATCATGGCTAAATGTAATATGAAAATAATAAATGTAAGTATAAAATAAGCCTGAAAACATAATGAACAACATTGAATTTTTTAGGTGCACATTTTGGGTGGAAGGAGCCTTCAAAATAAATCAAAAAGATTCATTGAGAATTTTCAAGATACTCCAGGACCAGGATCATATGATATCATTAGTTATTTAAACTCCAATGAGGAAAAAAAGACTAAATGGAGGGTAAGTTTGCCTTGAATAGTCAAAATTATTTCTTATTTTAAATTGTGATAAAATGGTAACCTAAAACAATTATTGCTAAGCCTTTTCACATGTTTCAGCTTTTACGTTTGTGTATAATAATTTAATGGCCACATCCATATTTAGAAGTCTCTCACTTACTGTTATATTTGCCATATGTGAGGGTAAATACATTTTTAATAAAAAGACAATGAATTATTCATATTTGGCACATTACTCTCAGTTCCTTTCTTACCTGAGCTGCCAAGCCTATAAAGTGTTATTGACTGATACATCAATAGATCTTTTTTTTAAGAAATTAGATTCAAACATAACCTCATTTATTTGGAATTCAAAATATCCACGTATCAAAAGGGCAACCCTACAAAGAGCTAAGGCAGAAGGCGGCATGGCTCTACCTAACTTTCAATTTTATTGCTGGGCAGAAAATATACAAGCTATAAAAACCTCAACATGGACACAAATAGATGAACATACACAGGCTTGGTCTGCAATAGAAATAAAATCCTGCAGTACTTCTGTATATTCCTTGCTTTGCACCCCAATAAATACAAAATATTGCTGATATACTAACAACCCAATTGTGCTTCACTTACTCAGAATATGGAACCAATGTAGGACGTATTTTAAGATAAAGAAGTATTTTAAGATAGAGAAGCTTTTATTTGTGGTACCTCTGCATGAGAACCACCTTTTTCCACCCTCTCAAACGTATGCAGTTTTTAATGTCTGGAAAGCATTCGGGATTAAATCACTTAGAGATCTGTACATAGACAATGTCTTTGCATCCTATGAACAATTACACTCCAAATGTAACTTTCCAGCAACACATTTCTTTCACTACCTTCAAATTAGAAACTTTGTTAAACAAAACCTGACCAATTTTTCCTCACCTCCTACCTACTTCTGTGCCAGAAAAAAAATATTGATCAGTCTTGAAGACTCAGACAGCATTTCTGTAATATATAAAACCATTTTACAGTCCCTCCCTTTCAAAGATCCAAGAGTATAGTGGTAAATGGATCTCTCACTCAACATCTCAGAAAAGGAGTGGAAGGCAGCAATGCACAGAATTGACTCAAGCTCCATATGCGCAAAACATAGAATTATTCAACTCAAAATTATGTATTGAGTACGTCTCTTTCATTTACAATTGTCCAAAATGTTTCCAGGGCAAGATCCAACCTGCGAACTCTGCAATCAAGTTCCGTCCTCATTGCATTATATGTTTTGGGCCTGCACCAAATTAACATCATTCTGGATCAAAATCTTTAAATGCCTTTCAGGCAGCGTTTGGTGTCAATATCCCTCATAATCTATTAACAGTTTTGTTTGGGGTGCTTCCAGAGGGGCTTAAAGAGGAGAAGGACAAACAAATTGTTATTGCCTTTACTACACTATTGGCACGCAGACTTATCTTGGTCAACTGGAAAAATCCTAGCTCTCCTATTCTAAGTCAGTGGGTAACTGATGTTATATACTATTTGAAACTTGAAAAAATCAAATTCGCACCTAGAGGATCTGTACAAAACTTTTTTAAAACCTGGCAGGGTCTAATCAATAAAATTTTAGAATAAGCATTTAAATTGAGGAAGCAGGTTCTCTCCCCTCATTTACTCCATTTATCTTTATTAATTTATCTATTAACTTATTTTTATTATCGTTAAGTTTTACTCTGCGGGCCTTGCTCTCTTTCTCAGGGGTGTGGGTCGATTTGTTTCTAACCTTTTTTTTTTTTGTTAAACTTGAGTTATTTGTATGTAATGCTATTCGTTTTTAATAAAATCAATAAAATAAAAAAGTGTTATTGACTGACATCCATTGCTAAACCTGATGACTTTCTTTAGTCGATTGTTGCCAATATAGTGTAAGAGATTATACAGACCACAATATAGAGCTGAGGCACCACCCGGTGATGCCATGTAATTGGAATGCAGCAAAATAAAGAAAACAAGCAGTAATTGCAAAAAAGTGTCTTTTCAGACACAAGTTTCAAAGAGGATGAATTTTCAGTCAAATGTCCTTCTGGAAGTAAGAGGCAGATCCAGGCAGATGGACACCGGAAGTGATGACAGAGATGATACAGCCGTCAATTATCTACTCTGAAGAGGAAGTAAGAGAAAAGGCATTAAAACATAGCACCCAGTGCCAACTCCTGGAGCAGAAGGTAATTAAAATCACCAGAACCCTTAAGCTGTCCACTATGTGTAAGTTTGTGACAGGACCTTAGCTCAGACTCATCGGGATGGGTGGCCCAAACCATGAGGTCATGAATATGTGAGAGAGCATCAGCATTGGAATGCAGAGAACCTTTTAATGATGGACATTGAACCATTATGCCTCAAGGTCCAAGAAAAACCACCTGGTGACAGATGGATTTGACTTCTGACGAAGTGCCCTCCAAATGGAGGCATGCATGGACCATCACCAGAATGAACTCACAGCTCTGGAGGTAGTACCTCAGTTGGTTAGTAGATCACTTTATCTCCAAGGCCTCTTTTTCCACAACCACATCTGCTGACCCAATAGTTTTTGGCATAGGAATATGATGGGGTGTTCAACACCATCTACGACTTGAGTCAGCTTGGCACCGAGACCTGTGTCTGAAGCATCAGTCTGTAAAACAAAATGTAAAGGTAAATCAGAAGTTGTAGCTGCATTTGTCTCAAATTACCAAAGTTCTGCAGCTTTTAGTTTACTTCATTGGACAGCTCTGGCAATAGTGTGACGCATGTTCAAATAATTACATTGACCAAATATCTTTGTTTTAAATGTTTTAGTAAAATTTCAAAGCAAAAAAAGTTCACACAAAATTAGAGAAAAAATTGATATTAAAGAAAAGAAAAGTTACTTTTTAAAGAAAGTTCTGTTTAAGGCTTATTTATTTTGTTTCATTTCTATCTGAGTTTGTTCATACATTGCATTACAAAGCAGGAATATCATTCCGGAGAAGAACATGATGGGGTGTTAAACACCATTAATTACTTGGCTCAGCACAGAACTGAGACCTGTGTCCGAAGCGTTGGTCTGTAAGTCAAAAGGTAAAGAGAAATCAGGAGTTAAGTCATGGAATGTGCCTTCTGTTTTAGCATACCATACTACCATGTTAGTAGCCTGCTTTTTTGTAAGATTAGTCAAGGGTACTGCCCTCTCAGATAAATGAGGGACAAAATGGCAGTAGTACCATGGTAACCCTAAAAAGACTTGGACCAGTCGCTTGGTCTTTGGATGAGGCCAACTTTGGCACATTTGTGGTCGGGACTATAGCCCTGCCCAATAACTAGCCTAAATACTTTGCCTTGGTCAATCCAAAATGACATTTCCTGGGATTGATCCTGAGACTCTGCTTTGTTCTGTGTCATGAGTACTGCATGGACCTATTGCATGTGTTCCTCACTTGTGCCGGAACAGATGACAGATTGATGTGGTATACTCATTTGGTTGCCGATGAGTCAGTTTAACCAAATAATCAAACTGTTGCCCCTAACGTTGCGCTACGGCGTGTGGTTCGTTTATACCTCGTGTCTTCTCATTAAACTTTTATTTCGCGAATATGTTATTGCAATCCGCAGCGGGAGCGTTTCTATAAACTTAATTTAAACTTACGTTTTACACCGTGCTTTGTTTCCCTTATGAACATGCTTGTATGCTTCACTCGATGGCTTCTTATTGTTTCGCTCCCTTCTCAATTGTTTAATGAATTTTTTATTCTTCGCTGTTTGCGGCTCTTCCTTCATTTCTCCCTACTGAGTTCACAGTCTTTTCACGTGATTACGTGGGAGGCGTGATGACGTGACACTCAACTCCGCCTCCCATGGCCATCAAGCTCCCGTCCATTACAGTATATTGTCAAAAATGAGGTTCCAGTTATGACCATTACGCGTTGAATTTCGAAATGAAACCTGCCTAACTTTTGTAAGTAAGCTGTAAGGAATCAGCCTGCCAAATTTTAGCCTTCCACCTACACGGGAAGTTGGACAATTAGTGATGAGTGAGTCAGTCAGTCAGTCAGTCAGTGAGTCAGTGAGTCAGAGAGGGCTTTGCCTTTTATTAATTAGTATAGATCTCCTTTTCATGCAACTATTATGCTAATTATTGACAGTTTTTGTACTTGAAATATTCAGCATAACTGAGCTTTTAAAAAAAATTTGTATTGTTTTTATCTATGCCTAGTTTGTTTTTCTATGCCTAGTGTTTACTTTTGATGCTGTGACACTTGTGTAAGAAACGTACAATAATGCAATAAATGAAAAAACGGGTATTTTTATATGCTCATACAGACAGATTTCATTCACAGTTCCCAAAGTTAAAGGTTAATAAGTTGTGTGATTCCAGTATATTGTCAGTAACAGGCATATGTACTCCTTGTGAGTGATAATAGAGGAACTGTGAGACAACAAGAAGAAAATGTTACAGTGCTGTTAGGCTGTTTGAATAGCGTAGTCCTATAAGATGGATGGGATTATTTCTTATTTCTCTCTGCATCTTTAGATTGCTACAAAGCTGTACCAAAATTATAAACTTACTGAGTCCTAATTACTCAACACTGTCATATTTGCATAACAGGTACAGGTGAAGGATTTAAGCAAGATGACATCAGTTGTAGATAAAAGTCAAGGCAATCACAACATGGTGTATGGCTTATATGAGGACTCTCTGAGACCATTACTGGCTGTAAGCTACCTTCTAACAGTCCAGGATGGAGATTTCACAGGACTTCCTCGTGGATGATCCTGATTCATGGGACAGTAATGAAGCATATATTTCAGATCAGTGCAATGTCAAATACCTGAAAGTGGTCAATGATGCAGCGGAGAGAGGGGTGGCACTGATTCAGTTATTCAATTCGGCCATCACAAACCAAGAAGAACAGAAACAGTACCTCCTACAAGATGTAGAAGACCAAACAGTTTCCAGCACCAACAAAAACTCTGTTAACTGAAAAACGGAAGAGCTGGACAGAACAGTCATATCAGCAAGCACATTTCTGTATAGTGAATATAGAAAACATCCATCCATTTTACAACCCGCTGAATCCGAACACAGGGTCACAGGGGTCTGCTGGAGCCAATCCCAGCCAACACAGGGCACAAGGCAGGAACCAATCCTGGGCAGGGTGCCAACCCACCGCAGGACACAAACAAACACACCCACACGCCAAGCATACACTAGGACCAATTTAGAATCACCAATCCACCTAACCTGCATGTCTTTGGACTGTGGGAGGAAACCGGAGCGCCTGGAGGAAACCCACGCAGACACGGGGAGAACATGCAAACTCCATGCAGAGAGGACCCGGGAAGCAAACCCAGGTCCCCAGATCTCTCAACTGCGAGGCAGCAGCGCTACCCACTGCGCCACCGTGCCACCCACAGAAAACAAACAGTAATTGCAAAAAAGAAGTCTTTTCAGAAAGGAGTTCCAAGGTGAACTGATTTCAAATTGGCTGAACTTCCAGTCATATGTCCTTCCGATAGTAAGAGGTGGATCCAGGTGGATGGACACCAGAAGTAACGACAGAGAGGTTGGAGCTGTCAATCATCTGGTCTGCTGAGGGAGGAAGAGAAAAGGCATTAGAACACACAACACAGTGCCAACCCTTGGAGTAGGGAGGAAAATACAATCTCCACAGCCCTTATGTGCATGTGTGTATGGGACCCAAGCTGTACCTATAACATACTGTACCTAAGTGATTTGAGAAACCATAACCACCCGTTACCAATTGATTCAATAGCAAAAACAAAACTAAAACACAAACATGTCATATTAGAAAATTAACTAGATTAAAATATATAACAAAAATTTGCAGAAAAAGTTAACATTCCATTAGACATAAATGCATAAATGATAGATAGATAGATAGATAGATAGATAGATAGATAGATAGATAGATAGATAGATAGATAGATATTGTCATTGTCACTTTTACAAAGGAACAACAAAATTGAAGGTGCAGTCGACTCAGTGTGAAGCATAAGAGTTAAAAAGACAAGAAGAGAGAAAATAATGACAAACTAAATAGTAATAAAAGTACTTTACAAAATATACAATTTGCACTTGTTATATATAAAAATTGCACTGGTTAAATGTACAAAATGCACTAGTTGACTTAAGGTCTAAATTGCACATTGGGAGAATGATATGGAGCAGTTTTATTCTGAGTTCAGGGCCATGATTGCTTTTGGATAAAAATTGTTTTTAAGGTGGTTTGTCCTGGTTTTCATTGCTCTGTATTTCTTGCCCGATGGCAAAAGCTGGAAGAGGCAATGATCGGGATGTGATGAATCCTGTGAAATGTCTATTGCTTTTTTGTGGCATCGGGAGGTGTAGATTTGTTCCAGAGTGGGGAGGGTACAACCAATTGTTCTCTCTGCTTTCCTGATGACCCTGTGGAGTGCTTTCCTTTCTGAGGAAGTGCAGCTGCCTTACCACATACACAGTCTGTACATGAGCACACTCTCGATGAAACAGTGATGAAAGGCAAGGAGAAAATTTTTGGGGAGATGGCTCTTTCTGAGGATTCTCAGAAAATACAGTCTCTACTGTGCCTTTTTCAGCAGCTCCCTTGGTGTTGGCGCTCCAGGTCAGGTCATCCTCCAGCTCAATGCCCAGAAATCTGAAACACTGGGACCCCTCTACACACAAGCCCCGCCAATGATGTGTGGCTGGATGTCAGTTTTGTTTATTCTAAAGTCAATAACAAGCTCCTTCGTTTTGGTGGTGTTGAGGAGCAGGTTATTGACTCTTGCATCACTCTGACAGCCACTCCACCTCATCCCTGTATGTCAGCTCACCCTCCTTGCCCGAGATGAGTCCGACCACTGTTGTGTCATCTGCGAACTTTATGATCTTGTTGTTATGGTGAGTGGCGACACAGTCATATATGTAGAGGGTGTAGAAGAGCCTCCCCGGTGTTGAGGCTGAGAGCAGTGGAGGTTGGGGGACCCAGCCTGACCCTCTGGGAGCGACCAGACAGGAAGTCCAGTATCCAACTGCAGGTCAGTGATGGAAGTCCCAGATCTGCCAGTTTGGACACTAGTCGTTGTGGGAGGTTGGTGTTAAACGCTGAGCTGAAGTCCACAAAGAGCAGTCTGGCATAACTCCCCTGCTGCTCCAGGTGGGTCAGGGCAGCATGAAGGGCTATGGCCACAGTGTCCTCCATGGATCTTTTTGCTTTGTAAGCAAATTGAAATGGGTCCAGGTCTGCTGGCAGGCAGGCAATGATATGACTCCGCACCAGTTTCTCAAAGCACTTCATGATGACAGATGTGAGTGCTACTGGGCGGAAATCATTCAGACTGTTTGTGATGGGTTTTTTCAGCAGCGGAACAATGATGGAGGACTTGAGGCAGGATTGGACAGTGGCCTGGGACAGGGACTGGTTGAAAATCCTAGTGAAGACTCCGGCCAATTGATCCACACAGTCTTTCAGCACCTGTCCAGCCACACCGTTGGGTCCTGCAGCCTTCCTCGGGTTCACCTTCCTCATCACTTGCCTCACCTCACACTCTTCCCACCGTGAGTATGTTGCTGTTGTGAACAGGCGGCTGTGATGGAGCTGCTGTTGGTGTCACCTCAAATCGGGCAAAGAAGATGTTCAGCTCCTCTGCCAGAGAAGCATCTCCCTCAGTGGCCAAGGAGTTGCTGGATTTGTAGGCGGTGATGTGCTGGACACCCTGCCACACCTGCCTGGTGTTGTTGCTCCTCAGATAGTCCTGTCCACTTTCTGTATGCTGCCTTGGCCTCTCGGATGCCTCTCTTCAGGTTCTCTCTGGCTACACTGTAAAGAGCCCTACCCCAAACCTGAAAACAGTATTCCTGGCTTTCAGCAAACTCTGGACCCCCCTCGTCATCCAGGGCTTCCCTATTGGGATAAATCCTTATGCGTCTGTCCCTCGGTGACGTTGTCCATGCAGAACCTGATGTAATCCAGGACTGCCATAGTGTGGTTCTCCAGGTCTTGGTGATCGAAAACCTCCCAGTCAGTTCTCTGGAAGCAGTCCTGCAACTGTTGGGAGGCCTCAAAAGGCCATATGGTAACAGTCCTGGTCATAGTGGGAGCTTGTTTCCTGAGGGGAGTACTGTATATGCAGGGTTGTGTGATCAGACTGGCCAGGGTGTGCTAGGGGTTTAGCCCTATAGACCTGTCTGATGTTTGTGTACAGCTTGTCCAGTGTTTTTACTCCCTTGGTTGCACACTTTATGTGTTGATAGAATTTGGGGAGAGAACTGCTTTCAGATCTGGATTGATTAAAGTCCCCAGAAATGATGTGAACAGCATCAGGATACTTGCTCTGTTTACTGCTGATGGTGTCATGCAAAAGCCCCAGAGCCGAGCTAGCATTAGCATCTGGTGCTATATACACAGCAGTTAACAATATGCCGTTGAATTCATGGGGGAGGTAAATGGGTCTGCCATTTAATTGTCATAAACTCCACGTCTGGAGAGCAGTGTCTAGTGACTGTGGTGGAATTCATGCACCAGCTATTGTTCACATAAATGCACAGCCCCCCTCCTCTTTTCTTACTGGAGCTCTCTGTCCTGTCTTGCCGGTGTGCTGTATAGCCTGCTATCTCGATAGCCATGTCCGGTATGAGTGGATTCAGCCACGTCTCCGTGATCAGCAGGATGCAGCAGTCCCTGATGATGTTTTCTGTTGCAATCCGCAGCTTCCCACTCGTTCAGTTTGTTTACCAGAGACCTCACATTTGAGGAGAAAATGCTTGGAAGCGGTGGTTTGTGTGGCTACTTCCTTAGCATCGCTAGCATGCCACTTGGCACCCCCTCTTTTATTTACATTCTTTGCGCCAATGCCAGCTCCTTGAAGCTGGGATTGTAATCCACGGAGAGCCCGGTTGTCTGTACGATGTTGTCCGGAATGTTGTGGATGCAGAGAACTCGGATGTCGAGCAACTCTTGCTCCGTAAGCCGATAGATAAATATCCTGCTGGCTATAGGTGTATTTATCCAGGCAGGGTGTAAAAAACAAACTCTGAGTTGGAGAGCACACAGCCACAGTGTCTAAGTGTGCTGCCACGTCAATCTGCAATTGAATGATGGATAGAGTGCGCCAAAAAAAAATGTACGTGGAAAATTTAAGTTAAACAAAAACCACTGACCACAGCATGATCCAAGACACAAGGGAGAAGGAACCATAGGAGTTTTAGATAAGGTGTTCCCCATTAGAAGGAAACATGGATAAAATTTGACTAGTAGCAGTGGGAAATCAATCAAATAAATCAGTTACTTGATGTTAAACTGCCAAATGATGTTAGTTTTCATGGGTTTATTACAGGAGTCACAGAAGCATGGTTATAGGAATTAACAGGAATAAGCATTTTTAAGTGTTAGTTTGTAAACTAAACAACTTGTAAACAGTCAGTCAGTCATTATCAAATCCTCTCAGTCCTGAACAGGCTCACGGGGGTCTGCTGGAGCCTATCCCAGTTAGCATAGTGTGCCGGGCAGGAACAAACCCTAGACAGGGCGCTAGTCCATTGCAGGGCAGTTGTAAACAAAATTAGATATATTCTTACATTTAGGAAATAAGTAACATTACTTAGTCTGGAAGACAGAAAGAATACATGTACATCTTAAATAAAGAGATCAAACTAACCATTTTTTTAAAACCAAATTCTGAAAGTTTTAGCACCCACACAAATGTCTGTAAACTTATATAAAATTTGTCAGCTTCCATTTGCAGATGAAAGTTATTAATAACTTATATAGTGACAAAAACATTATAACACTGACCATTTTTTCAAAATTGGGTAAATTTTTAATCATCAATGTTTCAAAGATGTAATCAACATTAATCCAGACAACATATTTGAAATTTATATTGCTTAACTTCAGTTACCAGTAATAAGTCTGAAAGTGTAACAACATATTTTTAGGTAATCTTCAGAGTAAAAGTTTGTGCCATATGTCCAAGTACAAGATTCTGCCACTCCACCACTAAATGCTTGAGGTTATTCTGGTATCAGCTGCAGTAGTTTTACTTCTGCTTTTTCAGAGCTCTGCTTTTTATGGAAGGATTTTACAATCTTTATTATATCTACAAGGATATAGAATTAAGATTTGAAAATTCATCTTCAATACAATATCAAAACTTGAATCTCTGCATGTCACTGCTTAATTAATATGTAACTAACCAATTCAAACTTTGTTATACATGTATATTTAAATTTACTCTTTAATTTAGTTGAACATTTTCCTTAGCAATATTATTTATTTGCACTTTGCAATAGAAAGAGACTTCTTGCCTTATTTGAATACATGTACAATATTGACGCAACAGTTGTTGATTTTTTTAACTTAGCTGAGGACACACAGAGTACTGGTTTTCATTTTCTTGGCTGATTTAAAATAAAGCATGATAGTAATTCTCCAGAATTCTCCAGTGGCACTCTTTTGTGTAGTTTGCACATTCTGTGCTACCTGTGTCCAAGTGGGCACTGAAGACTTCTGTCATGCCTCTAAGGAATGATGATTGCATTGTTTGGCGATTTTAAACCAAGTGTAGTCTGAATGTAGGTGTGTGTGTGTGTGTGTGTGTGTTTGTACTCTACAGTGGACTGGGAGAATAGGCTTCAGACTTTCTATAACATTGTACTGGACATTGTGGGTTCAGAGAAAAATAAAAGTGAATGAATAATCTGCTTGCATTTATCAGATTTATTGCATCAGATATTTTAGAAATAGTTTGTAAAGCTACAGCTCAGATGCACAAGCAGGTGCAAAAACTAAAACCACACTGCCAGTTTGGAGATAAAGAAAAGCTATGATGTGGACAATGAATAATATTATAATCTTTGAACCAACAGATATTCTCCTCATTTAAGGTAAAATAAGCCTTTGAGAGAAATTAATTGCAATCAGTATTTTTTAGGTCATATAGCCAAATAGTCCTTCTCTGCCTTTGCAGGTTACATCAAGCCAAATACATTATTTCAGAAAATCTGACATACCTTCAATTCCTTCTCCTGGACAAGCTTATGGATATGAAGAAAACAGTGAGGGAATTCTCTGCAAACAGCCACCACCACACAAAGATATACAGCCTACTCCCGCTTTCAACAAAGCAAGTATAACTAATACCTGCTATCTTTGTGAATTAATTTAATAATCTTTTAAAACTCTTTTTATGTTATTTCCATGTGATTATCTGCCTATTTATTTATTTTTTGATACTGCCCTCGATCAAAAACCTATGATTGGGCTGTTGGGGGAAAGGCCTGTCATTAATAGATTTTAAAGGATTGAATTCCGCTTGAGATAAACATTCTGTAAGCACAATGTCTAAGCATCTCTTGCATATATAAGGTAAATATTGTGCAAAGTTCAGCTAGAACATGGAGACATGGCAAAATATCATACAGAATGTATCACAGTCACTATCACTTTTTAGTGGTGACTGAGAAAAACTTTTAATCTCATGTTTTCCCTGCAGAATGGAGAGGAAAACATTTATGATGTAAAACATGCCAATAGTGTCCATTGATTTACAAAAAGTATCTCTTTTGGGTGGAGTATTCCTTTAAATAAAATAGCTGAAGAAATATAACCAATTAATGTCAATAAATACATGTTTTCAATAAAACAACAAAAAAAGATACAACTTTTCTCTTTTTAGGCTGAATCCTATGCAACGCAGAAATACAAAGGGATACATTTTGGAAAACTAACTGCACAACGAAGTTATATAAATATAAAAGAAGGTCCAGGACCAGGGCAATATGATCTAAGAAAGTGAGTAATTTTGTCTGCATCAGTTTGCTCAGATTTTCATTATCTGCTGTGTATTGGAGACAGAGAAAGAGATGAAGTGTATAAAATGTATTCAGTGTGTTGGGAGATTTCACTTTTTTATTTTAAAACATTGAATCTCAGTAAATTTGGCTTTTTTTTAATATTGATCAACTGAAAAAGAGACTTTAATGTCAAAGTAAAAACATATCTCTGCACAGTGGTCTATATTAATTACAAAATAAAAACACAAAATATCTGATTGCATAAGTATTAAATCAAAGTAAGTTTGATTGCATAAGTATGCAATGCCGTCAAATACACACACACATCCGCGCAAAACACACACCACACTCACACCCTAAATTACCAGGACAAGATAATATTTATTCTCGAGTGCTTATGAGCATTATTGAGTACATACATAAACCTTTGACACATATTTTTAGGAAAGTCACTGCATAATGGGGAAATGCCAATGGATGGAAATATTATTCCGTTAAATACAAAGGGTGATTGGGCAGATCTGTGGAAGTAGAATTTAAACCCTGGTTTGATACGCACCTAGCATGTATTACAGGTGTGCTGTTAAAAGGAAACTAGCTTCATTTACTTGCTGGGTTTGTGCTGAGTCTCTTATTCTTCTGAGCTTATGTGCTTAAAGGCAGACAATGTTATTTTGATATTCACTATGATAAAGGTTTAAGTTAGTACGAAAAGGCTTTTTAGGTAAGTTTTATAGCAAAAAAAAAAAAAAAAACAAGTCTTGGTATGAGAAAAAAAGGTAATCTTTTAAAGAGTGCTGGCTACTCTATTGTTATGCTCAGGCTAAGTTTCCTGTTGGCTTGGCCAAACTAAGAAGGAAACATTGTCACACAAACGGTTCAGAAAGACTCATAAACACCTCAAAAGTCATGTATTCCTTAAATTAATAGGACTGTCAATCAGCTTAGTGGACCAGGTTAATTGTGACGATTGAAGGTTATAAATGCTCTGCCATGTCCCATTAGCAACTGGATGTAACCATTCATGTTAAAGGTTTACTGATTATGTAGTAAATTTCAAGAATTGTGAGCTAATAAATGAAGTTTATTAATTGTATTAAGTGTACCGATTCCTGCTTTGTAACCACTTGCTAATTAGGTGCTTGTGTTCCGTAAGGGTTACCTCTTGCAAAACTTAGATACTAAAGACGCCTTTTCTTGGCTTTGTTTTATTGTCTCCAATACATGGGCAGAACAGGGAACCCTGTGGGGGGTGCCGGTAAATTTCTACCCACAGATCCAAGCAGCTATAGTCCAGTAAGTAACGTGCATCACAGGTAAATTTATGGAAGAAATTATTAAAGAAAAGATTGAGGAACAAATGGCAAGAATAGGAGATTTACTTAACAGTCAGCATGGGTCCAGATGTGTTGGTCTTGTTTTATGTACATGCTGGAATTCTATGCGGAAAAAATAAAAGTATACAATCAAAGTGATTCATGCAATATTATTTATCTTGACTTTCAGAAACGCATGAGAGGTTGAGCAAAAATTAAAAGAAGTGGGAGTTCAGGGTGTGGTATGTAGATAGGAGCAAAATTGTCTCAGACATGAAAGCAGAGGGTTATGGTGCAAGGAACCTTATCGGACTTGGGTGATGTTAAGAATGGTGTCTCTCATGGGTCAGTGCTAGGGCCACTGCTATTATTGATCTATGTAAATGATTTGCATAGAAATAAAATAACACGCTGGTTAAGTTTGCAGATGCTAGGTGGATTGGTAGAAAATCTATTGTGATGGGTGTCTAAAAGTCACACTTATAGGGAATCTAACCTAAAAACAGTTACAATATCTGACTATTATTAAGAGTCATTGAACTCTTGAAATTTAAAGATAATAGCACACAGGTTTCTTTAAATTGGGTGGTGAGTAAACAAACACTGAAACACATAACAGCAATTTCAAGAAAAGCAACAGCAACTTGTATTACACCAGATACTCCACCAAGAAGATAAAAGTAGATAATAGTCTAAAAATATCAGGAGTGAAAACCTTTTAAAAAGAAAGCACACAGTCCACACTCTGAAAAGTCTATTAAAACTTAACAGTGGAGGATACATCCTTTGGTGGTGCAAAGTCCAAGTTGCATGCAGTGTTACCACAAAGATTAGTCTTCTAACTGTTCCATTAAAACACTCTGCTTGACTAATGTTAGTTTTCCAAAAGAAGTCTTGCTAACTTGATGAATTCTTGACAGCGTCTCTTTCTAATGGATTGAGCATTTTCTTTCACTTCTGGGTACCTCGTGTTGCCACGATGACCTAGGCACACCTCAGTTCTCATCTGCCAGCTTTGTTTGACATCTCTGTGGTGAAACTGTCTCTTCCCTCTTCCCTGAAGGTAGGTGTTACCAAATATGTGCCTTATGTTTTGACAGCCACGTATCTTCATCTGCCTGTAAGTCCCTGCACTCTGAACGAGTGACTGTGTTCTCGGTGGACCGTCTCTCTACACCACCCACTGTCCCAGATTCAGTCTGTGCCTAGTTCAACATAATGATCAATTAAACAATGGTACATACAAAAGTCCTTGGCTAGTGTAAACACATTTTCATTGATTAAACAATAGTATTGTGGTCAGCTATAAGGAAGTACATATACCATTGCATGCTGATTAGAAACTAATATCCTTAGAACATGTTAATTTTCAAAGGAAGCAGGCAGTCCTGTATCACAGTATTGTATATTGATCAGATACCAATCAAAGCAGTCTGATCTTCAAAGCAGGTAACATTTTTTAAAGTCAGGTAAATATCTGCATCTTGTACACAACCGTCACAATAACCTGTAACAGAATTATTCAATTTGCATTTTTACTTTTCATCCTGGTCTCAAGAAAGAGTGCCTATTGCCTCTTTATCTATTGGCTTTTACATTTATTATTACCTGTTCTATTATTAAGAGAAAAAGAAAACCACCCATTGTACAAAAATGTTAACCTCTGACACTTTAATCCATTGAATCATTACAGAGGGACTTGGGCAGTTTTAATTCAGATGAAATATAATGTAAATAATAAACACTACATAGTATTACTTGTAGGAAGTAAAAATGTGATGTTTGAGTACATAATGGGAAGTCTGAAAATTGAAAGAACACCTTATGAGAAAGATTTATAGTGGACTCTTCACTATCAACTTCCAGACTGTGTTCAGAAGCCGATAAGAAGGCTAACAGAATGTTAGGTTATATAGCATGATGTGTAGAGTACAAATCAAAGGAGGTTATGCTCAAGCTTTATAACGCACTGGTTAGACCTCATCTGGAGTACTGTGTACAGTTTTGGTCTCCAGGCTACAAAAAAGACATAGAACTGCTAGAAAATATCCAGAGAAGAGTGACTAGGCTGATTCTAGAACTGCAGGGGAGAAATTATGAGGAACAATTAAAAGGGCTGAGTCTTTACAGTTTAAAGAAAAAGAAGATTAAGGAGGAGACACGATTGAAGTGTTTACAATTATGAAGGGAATTAGTATAGTGGATCCAGGCTGTTACTTTAAAATGAGATCATCAAGAACATGGGACACAGTTGGAAACTTGTTAAGGGTAAATAACCCTTAAGCCCTTAACCCCTAATGAACATGGAATAAGTTTCCAAGTAGTGTAGTGCACATTAAAACTATTTGTTCCTCAATACTAGACTTACTTTGGAAGAATTAAGCAAATAGGACTGGCAAGCTTTGTTGAGCTGAATGGACTGATTTTGTCTAGACTGTTTTAATGTTCTAATTAAAATATGTCTTAGGTAGTCCTCTTAGGAGCTCATTGCAGTAATCTAGTTGACTAAAAACAAAAAGCGTGAATTAATTTCTCAGCATCTTGCCATGTTGTAAGAGGTTTAACTTTTGCAATGTTTCTTAAATGATAATTTCAATATTAGTAATATGGTTAATGTGTGATTTAAAGTTTAGTTCAGAGACCATGATTACACGTGAATTTTTCCTTCTGCCATAACTTTTAATGCTATGGAATCAAATTTATTTATAAGAACTTCACTATTTTTATTTTTGCCCTCAAGGAAGTGTAGTAGCAATTAAATTATTAATTAAAGAAAAAAACTTATACTCTACTAGGACATAAGCATAAGCCATTCCATCTCTGTTGTGCCCTATTATTACTTTGTTTGGCTATCTTTTGTGTTTTTTTAAATGTGCGCTCAAATATCTCTGCACTCGGAAGCTTTTAGAACAAAAGGTGCATTGAAAGTCCTGTGTGGAATGCGTGGTGTTCAGGGGAGTGTGTCTTAAAATGTTTTTCAGGAAGAGGAGAGTGGGCAGGTGACGTCACATTAGTGTGGCGAGGAAGTGGGTGTGCACCCTCTGTGCACATACCGACAGCGTCAAAAGATGTCACCAGAAGGTTATCACGTGGGTATTCGAGAGGCATGAGAACCTCGTAATGCCCATGATCCAAAGGGACCGCTAAAGAGCAGGGATATGGAGAGACGTTGGGCCGGATTGTAAACTCGAGGAGAGGCCCTGAGGACGTTCTTGGAAGTAAATGCTGATAGTAGCTGGAAGGATTTGGGACATTGCCACAATTTCTGCCTCACCACCATAGACTCCGGACGAAGTCATGTAGTCAGCGTATTGCTGAGCAGACTGTATAACAATGCCCCTGTGACTAACAACAACGGACACCACGTTGCTGAAGTTATCCCAATGTTGGCAAACAAAGTCAACAGCAATTTTGCGAAGTTTGAGAGCAACAGTCTCATCAATTACATTTTTCCAAAAAAACCCGACTGACAGAAACAAACAGTTACCTGATGCAGGAATTTGTATAACATTGAAAGAAGTGTTGTGTCCATGAAATACATTTGAAGCGGTAGCCATGGTGGGCAAAAGAACAGTCAACGTGGCTCACAGCTGGATTTGGACAGCAGGACAGACCAAAGCGAGTGAGTATGTGTTTGATAAGCTGTTTGAGTTGGCGGGCAGTGGTCTGAGGTGCGTTCTTGATCACGTGGGAGGAGGGGGGTAGAGTTTCTGGGCGGGGCTTCGTTGTTCCTTTCCCATGGCTTTCAATGGTGGATGCGGTCGGGTGTCGAAACCGAAAAGAATAATGAAAAGTGAACGTGGCTCAGAGGTGCATGTGGACTCCTAGCACAGACGAAAGGGACTAACTGGGTGGTCGGTGAGTTTTTGCGTCCGGGCACATGAGCAGGCAGTGTGAATGCCTAGAGAGCGAGGGTAGACGTGGGCCGAGAAAAAAGGAGTGTTGGTGTGCGGGGAAACGTCTTCCATGTTCCTGCAGGAACTGCTGTATGTAGCGTGTAAAACAGTTTGCTATGGTGCACGCGGTCGTGCCTCGTAACCGAAAACAAACAGTTTGCTATGGTGCACGCGGTCGTGCCTCGTAACCGAAA